>NC_133324.1:85263262-85384610 GCF_042186555.1 Aquarana catesbeiana | reverse complement strand
TTTTTTATTTTTTTTTTTTATATTTCCTTTGAATTCCAAACCAGGGTTTCTGTTTCACTTAATACTCAACTGAAAGGTGTTCTGGTGTAAATAAAAGCAGTATGCGATTATTGTCCTAGCCAGGTGATGGGAGAACAGAGTAGGATTTACGGTTGTTTGGTTTTCTCAGCGCAGAAGCTGGTTTGGCATTGGCCGCGTGTTGCTTCTTGTAGTAAACAGTGATGTCAGCCAATCAGAGGGTTTGTGTTGTTACCCTCCCCTTTGACTACTGCTCTTCTGTACAATGTGTTTTTAATCCAGCGATCTAGAATGGTCTGAATTGTGTGCTTATGACACACAGGTTTTTTTTCCGTGGTCTCTTTTTTTTTTTTTTTTTCCGACACACGGGAAGAACAGATCGGAATTGCTTTGTGGATGAGATTTATAGAGGATTCGTTAAAGTGACACCAAACTATAAAAATAATCCATACATATTCACTGCTTAACAGTGCTGTAATCTGTTTTTCATAAAACGTGTTCACACCTGTGCGTTTTTCAGTGCGTTTTCAGATTTGCAGAAATGACCTACAGTCCATTTAACATTAGTTCCTATGGGTCACATTCACATCTATGACATTTCCACCTGTGCATTTTTTTGCAAAGGTGCAGGAACTTTTTTTTTTTTTTTTTTTTTTTACATGGAAGACGGTGCATTGGCTCCATAGACTTCAATGGAATTGCAGAAGATGCATGGAAAAACACATGTACATGCATTTTTGGTGGATTTCCTGCTTGACCAGACACCTCCTCCTAGCAACATTTAAAGAGTTGTACAGACAGAAGTTTTTTTTTTTATCTAGATGCCTTCTATGCATTAAAATAAAAAGCCCCCCCCCCCCCAATACTTACCTGAGCCCCAGCAATGTCCACAAGACCCTTGGCTGTCCAGGACTCTCCCTCCTGATTGGCTGAGACGCAGCAGCAGTGCCACTGGCTCCTGCAGCTGTCAATCAAGTCAGTTAGCCAATCAGGAGAGAGAGGAGGCGGGGCTGAACAGCAGCTCCATGTCTGAATGGCCATACGAAGCTGCAGCTCGGCTTGGGTGCCCCCATAGCAAGCTGCTTGCTCTGGGGGGCACTCGACAGCAGGGAGGGGTTAGGAGCAGCGAAGAGGGTCTAGAGAAGAGGAGGATCCGGGCTGCTCTGTGCAAAACCAACTGCACAGAGGAAGTAAGTATAACATGTTTGTTTTTAAAAAAAAAAAAAAAAAAGACTTTACAATCACTTTGAAAGTAGAACTATAGGCAAAATATTATTATTTTGTATTTATTTTATTTTATTTTGGATAGTGTAAGGGAGAGTAACCCAGGTTTTTTTTTTTTTTTTTTTTTTTTTTTCCACCGTGTCCCATTGTGGAGATTTACCTTCACTTCCTGTCCCATAGCCAAACAGGAAGTGTGAGAATCCCTGCAAATTAAGGGAATTCTTTGGGGACCCCCAGCTCACCAGAACTAGTGTCTCCGTTGGAAGATTTCCCCTCTACTACTTTTGTGGGGGGGAAATTTTTTTTTTTTACTTTCACTTTCAATGATAATGGTAAACAGGACAAGTAGGGTGAATCTCCCTAATAGGGACACAGACGCCAATAAAAACTGACAAGCGTACCAATTCTTTCTTCTTTCTTCTTCTTCTTTCTTCTTTCTTTTTTTTTTTTTTTTTCTTTTTTCTTTTTTCTTTTTTCTTTTTTTTTCTTTTTTCTTTTTTCTTTTTTCTTTTTTCTTTTCTTTTTTCTTTTTTCTTTTTTCTTTTTTCTTTTTTCTTTTTTCTTCTTTCTTTTTTCTTTTTTCTTTTTTCTTCTTTCTTCTTTCTTCTTTCTTCCCTGAATCGCACAAACGCAATCTGCATTCCTATGTGGTTCAGTCCAGTGTGATATATTTTTTTTTTCAGCTCATTCTTTTCAATGGGATGAAATCGCACCAATGGTAGTACATGCACTACTTTTTTCAAAAACGTACTGCATCTGTGATCTGCATTTAGGCTATTTTCACAAGGGGACGGCGTCGGCGGTAAAGCGCCGCTACTTTTTCCAATTTTGCGGCGCTATTCGGCCGCTAGAGGAGCGCATTTACACACCCCCCCAGCGGCCGAGAAAGGGTTAAAACCATCGCAAAGTGCTGCCCATTGATTTCATTGGGCACCGCTCCAAAGATGCTGCTAGCAGGACTTCTTTTTTTTTTTTTTTTTACCGTCCTGCCAGCGCACCGCTCCAGTGTGAAAGTCCTCAGGGCTTTCACATTGGAGAGACAGCAGCGGCTCTTTCAGGGTGCTTTGCAGGCGCTATTTTTAGCGCTGTAGCGCCTGCTAAGTGCCCCAGTGTGAAAGGGGTCTTAGGATATCATTAGAATTTGTATTGACACTCGCAGCAGATTGCACACCTAGTGTGCTTTCAACGCGGTGCAGGAAACGCGTGCAAAGTTCCAGTGTGAACAAGCCCCGAGTTTAGAGTCGCTTTAAACCCGATTACCAAAAGTAGTTCATGTACTACTTTTGGCGACTGCGGGGGTGTTTTGAATAAACCTCTGTGCATGAACTCGCGCAGATGTCGCTCAAATCGCCCCCGAAGTTGGACTGCCTTGCCTGGTTTGAAATCACGCGAGTAAAGCTGAACTTGCGCAATTTCTAACCCGCAGTAGTGTGAACCTAGGCTAAATCACAGATCTACATCTGCGCTAATTAAAGTGGACCATTTATACAGTAAGGCTTCTAGTATGCCAAATCACATTATTATTCATTTATTAGCGCCAATATTTTAGGTTAGGTTCACACCTGTGCAGGAATGCGTGTTATCGCATGCATTGCCACAGCCACACACAAAATGTGGTGCTCAGAGAACACGTGTGGGGGTGCCATTAACTCTTAGTGGCATCCCCATGCACTGAAAAACGCAGTGCGGTTTCACGCACATGGAAATGCATGGTGCAAAAGCTCCATTAGACAGCACTTTCCATATTGTACATTCACATCCGTCCCTACTCTCAAAATACTTACAATCTAAGGTCCCTATCATACGTGCATTTTGCTCATCCCTGACTGGTTTGGACATCATAAAAAGGCACTACATTTGTTTTTTTTAGTAAATCGACCCCATAGTTTTGCCCCTTTTTAGCACAGAATGATTGTACAGGCAAATTCACAGGATGAATAGCTCATGAATGCATCCCTGATATTGACTGTTGTTAAAAAATACTCCCTTTTTAAAAAAAAAAAAAAAAAAAAAAAAAAAGCCCAACTCCAGGAAACCTAAAAATTATCCATTGCAGAGCTCCTGCTCTTTTTTTTTTTTTGGCAACAATCTTCATGCAATTTTTAAAGGCGCGTTTTGATGCGATTGCCACAAAACAGAATTGCGTGGCAGTAGCTGCAAAATTGCACCGGGTTTGGGGTGCCATGAATAGGCACCCTAAATGCGTGTTGCATGTTTTGCAGCGATTGCCATGTGATGTGATTTGATTTGGACTTTAGTCTATTACAAATTCCCAAATGTGAATGGGGCCTTTCAGTGATATATTAATATTCTATAATTCCCTAGAATAAAGAAGGAATCCAGAACTTTTTCATTGTAGTACTATCCTGTCTGATTTGATACTAATTTTTTACATAGTAGGTGAGGTTGAAAAAAGACAACCTATGTGTGTGATTTATATGTCAGTATTACATTGTATATCCCTGTATGTTGTGGTTGAAATTGAATGGATGATTTAGGTTTGTCCTCCTATTACATAGTTTCATACACCGATTGTATAGTGTATGGCCAGCCTTGGATCTTACTGAAATTTGCATCTATGTAATTCTTGCTGCATTTCCTATGTGTTTTTCCTACGTAGTCATTGCTGTCAGTGGCCTTGATGAACGTGTTACTGTAACCCTGAACAGGTTAGTGAACAACTACTATATAACAGCTCGCGTCTGCCCGGGACCTATTCATCAGCCGGTTCTCTCTCTCTCTCTCTCTCTCTCTCTCTCTCTCTCTCTCTCTCTCTCTCTCTCTCTCTCTCTCTCTCTCTCTCTCTCTCTCTCTCCTTCTCTCTCTCCTTCTCTCTCTCCTTCTCTCTCTCCTTCTCTCTCTCCTTCTCTCTCTCCTTCTCTCTCTCCTTCTCTCTCTCCTTCTCTCTCTCCTTCTCTCTCTCCTTCTCTCTCTCCTTCTCTCTCTCCTTCTCTCTCTCCTTCTCTCTCTCCTTCTCTCTCTCCTTCTCTCTCTCCTTCTCTCTCTCCTTCTCTCTCTCCTTCTCTCTCTCCTTCTCTCTCCTGCCAAGAGCAGCAAACCAGCCCATCCCAGTCTGATCCAGTGTGAGTTGGTCACCCTCCCCGTGCAGCTGCAGGCTCGGGAGAGTGGGGCAGGTAGGCGGCACCGTCCACACTTGCTGTGTGTTTAGCATGACGCTCAGCTCATTAACCTTTGCCAGGTGCTGAGCCACAGCCTAATACAGCTCTCCGGTATGTGTCATCGACAACACGCGTTAGGTCACTAGGCTGGATGAGCTGCGTTTTTGGTTATTTTTAGGACATGGTTTTTCTCATGGAACCTTTCTGTTTAAATAGAAAATATAGAACTGCAATTTTTTTGCATGAAATGGATATTTGGCTTTTAATATTTTTTTTTTTTTACCCTCCTCGTTTGAAGATCAAAGAACCTTGTACAGTAGAACTTCCCGGTCCCTTCAAGTGAAAGCTAGCTGGATTTTATTTTATTTATTTCAGGTACTTATATAGCGCCATCAATTTACGCAACGCTTTACATATACATTGTACTTTCACATCAGTCCCTATCCTCAAGGAGCTTACAACTTGAGGTCCCTAACTCGCATTCATACATACTAGGGACAATTTAGACAGGATCCAATTAACCTACCAGCATGTCTTTAGAGTGTGGGAGGAAACTGGGTGAACATGCAAACTCCAGGCAGATGGTGTCGTGGTCGGGATTTGGACCAGCAACCCTTTTTGCTGCTAGGTGAAAGTGCTAACCACTACACCACTGTGCTGCCCGTTTTTGTGTTGTATTTATTACAGGTACTTGTAGTACCAAATCTCTCTCTCTCTCTCTCTCTCTCTCTCTCTCTCTCTCTCTCTCTCTCTCTCTCTCTCTCTCATGATTGGCCATTTTCCCTCCCCGGTGTCATGTGACTCGTTAGCGTTACATGGTCTCAGGTGAAAAAAAGAATTGTTGCTTTACATAAAGATGGCCTAGGCTATAAGAAGATTGGCAAGACCCTGAAAATGAGCTACAGCACGGTGGCCAAGACCATACAGCGGTTAAACAAAACAGGTTCCACTCAGAACAGGCCTCGCCATGGTCGACCAAAGAAGTTGAGTGCACGTGCTCAGTTGTCTTTGGGAAATAGACGTATGAGTGTTGCCAGAATTGCTGCAGAGGTTAAAGAGGGGGGGGGGTCAGCCTGTCAATGCTCAGACCATACGCCGCACACTGCATCAAATTGGTCTGCATGGCTGTCATCCCAGAAGGAAGCCTCTTCTAAAGATGATGCACAAGGAACCCGCAAACAGTTTGCTGAAGACAAGCAGACTAAGGACATGGATTACTGGAACCATGTTCCGTGGTCTGACGAGACCAAGATAAACTTATTTGGTTCAGATGGTGTCAAGCGTGTGTGGTGGCAACCAGGTGAGAAATACAAAGACAAGTATGTCTTGCCTACAGTCAAGCATGATGGTGGAAGTGTCATTGTCTGGGGCTGCATGAGTGCTGCTGGCACTAGGGAGCTACAGTTCATTGAGGGAACCATGAATGCCAACATGTACTGTGAGATACTGAAGCAGAGCATGATCCCCTCCCTTCAGAGACTGGGCCGCAGGGCAGTATTCCAATGTAATGACGCCAAACACACCTCCACGATGACCACTGCCTTGCTAAAGAAGCTGAGGGTAAAAGTGATGGACTGGCCAAGCATGTCTCCAGACCTAAACCCTATTGAGCATCTGTGGGGCATCCTCAAAAGGAAGGTGGAGGAGCGTAAGGTCTCTAACATCCACCAGCTCCGTGACGTCGTCATGGAGGAGTGGAAGAGGACTCCAGTGGCAACCTGTGAAGCTCTGGTGAACTCCATGCCCAAGAGGGTTTAAGGCAGTGCTGGAAAATAATGGTGGCCACACAAAATATTGACACTTTGGGCCCAATTTGGACATTTTCACTTAGGGGTGTACTCACTTTTGTTGCCAGCGGTTTAGTCATTAATGGCTGTGTGTTGAGTTATTTTGAGGGGACAGCAAATTTACACTGTTATACAAGTTGTACACTCACTACTTTACATTGTAGCAAAGTGTCATTTCTTCAGTGTTATCACATGAAAGGATATGCTGTATTTTTTGCACCAGAAGACGCACTTTTTTCCCCCCCAAAAATGGGGGAAAATTGTCCCTGCGTCTTATGGAGCGAATACTGAACAGCCACCACTGCTGCTGCAAACTATGTCCCAAGTCCTCCTTCCTAGCTGCTGCCCGGTTGTATCTGAGGCTGAGAGCCAGCCAGCCAGAGGGGGTTGTGAATTGTAATGGCAGTGTCCTCCACTGCCTGAGGTGAGCTGGTGATAATGGGGTGGGAGGTGTGGGCTGGCATGATATCCACTGCCCAGTCACCTGAGCTGTTGTGATAAAAGAGGCTGAAGGGGTATTTGTGTCTGCCCTGCCACCCTGAGCTGATCTGGGAAGGGGGGAGGTTGCTGTGTCCACCACCACCACCCAGGTATAGTGTAGCTGAGCTGATTTGATAGAGGGGTGGTATTACTGTGTCTCCACCACCCACCTATAGTAGTAGTAGTAGTATAAAATTAAATATTTTAGTACACCATTTGGTTCAGAATATTTTTTTTTTCTTGTTTTCCTCCTCTAAAACCTAGGTGCGTCTTATGGTCAGGTGTGTCTTTTATGGTGCAAAAAATACGGTAATAAAATATTTACAAAAATGTGAGGGGTGTACTCACTTTTGTGAGATTGTGTGTGTGTGTGTGTGTGTGTGTGTGTGTGTGTGTATATATGTGTTCAAACTCCTTGAAATTTTCCACATTTTGTCATGTTACAGCCAAAAATGTAAATGTATTTTATTGAGATTTTATGTGATAGACCAACACAAAGTGGCACATAATTGTGAAGTGGAAGGAAAATAATAAATGGTTTTCAAAATTTTTTACAAATAAATATGTGAAAAGTGTGGCGAGCATTTGTATTCAGCCCAACTGAGTCAATACTTTGTAGAACCACCTTTCACTGCAATTACAGCTGCAAGTCTTTTTAGGGATGTCTCTACCAGCTTTGTACATCTAGAGTGAAATTTTTGCCCATTCTTCTTTGCAAAATAGCTCAAACTCTGTAAGATTGGATGGAGAGCGTCTGTGAACAGCAATTTTCAAGTCTTCCCACAGATTCTCAATTGGATTCAGGTCTGGACTGGGCTATTCTAACACATGAATATGCTTTGATCTAAACCATTCCATTGTAGCTCTGGCTGTAGGTGGAAGGTGAACCTCCGCCCCAGTCTCAAGTCTTTTGCAGACTCTTAACATTTTTTTTCTTCTAAGATTGCCCTGTATTTGGCTCCATCCATCTTCCCATCAACTCTGACCAGCTTCCCTGTCCCTGCTGAAGAAAAGCATCTCCACAATATGATGCTGCCACCACCAGTTGCTTGTTTACATCATGTCCATTGAGCTGCATTTTTTTTTTTTATGTTGTTTGAGAAAATGCAAAGCGTTCTCTGAATTGGCCCCCATGCCAAGCAAGTGACCTCCTGTGTTCACTATGCACCAGTGTAGTCACTAGGAATGGGATGTGGGTGGAAATCGGTGTAGTGGTGACTATTACAGTGCTTTCCAGCCTTCATGGGGATCCCAAGTGTATTGCACATACAATACATATTTATATTGGTCCAAGCTGGTCCTATGTAAAAACTGCCATTCCTAAATTTCAGCTTTAAGGTGTGGTGCAGTGTGCTGCATACTGGCGGGGCTTGAAATTTCAGCTGAGCGATTGGTGTCACCTACTCTAGGATGTCCATATCTTCTGGAGATGGGGGGAAAAAGGTGATAAATCATCCGTGTCCTATGCCCCCTGGTGAATTATCATGGATCACAGAGAGAGCTATAAAAGTTCTACTGTACATGAATCATATTGTGTATGGCACCATCCAAAAATGATGCATAATTTAGTAATTATCCCAAAAGATTTTAATTACGAAGTGGAAATGTGTAGACATGTAATTAAAAATCCATTGCTGCATTATTTGATTGCATACCATGACTTCTGCACTGTAAATGGCTATAGACGCCTTGTTCACACTTTTTTAAGGGTGTGCAATGCTGATAAATGCACAATGCCTAAAACACTTCTTTGATTGGCAGTAACACGTCACATGACTTGTCTTTCAGATAATTCATTGCTTACCCAACCAGCATTTGCACAGGACAAAAAGGAACGCTCATTTAAGGTACAATTTTGTTTTTTTTTTCAACATTTGCAGAATAAACAATTTCAATTTCAGCACAATCAAAAGCGGTTGAAGATGTAGGAAAGTTGCCGCATGTATGACCAACCAAAAGGGAGACTTAAAAAGTAACTTGTAGGGACAGAAATATAGATTCTGGAGCTTAGGGGTGTAATTGTCAAGGATATACAGGAAATTTTACAAATAACCTGTCCAGAATGATCGTATAGAAAGAACTGGACGGCCGCACACCGGGATAGGCAGATAAAATCTTCTTTATTCAAAACATGGAATAATAAAATACATGATACCGCTGGAGTGGTACAGCTGAGCCGCTAACGCGTTTCACGCTCGTACAGAGCAGCTATGAGTAAGCGCTCTGTGCGAGCGTGAAACACGTTAGCGGCTAAGCTGTGCCACTCCAGCGGTGTCATGTATTTTATTATTCCATGTTTTGAATAAAGAAGATTTTATCTGCCTATCCCGGTGTGCGGCCATCCAGATCTTACTACACGATTACACTTGTACCAGCAATTGCCAGCACCTGGGGCTCTCTCCTTTCTTTTGCTGTGGAGGAAAAGAGATTTCAGCCTGGCTTGTCCGGAGCGGTGGTAACTATTTCTAACCTGTCCAGAATGAACAAATGTAAATTTGTTCTAATAGTGCAACCCTTTTCTCTCTGGGAGAGGTGTGTGTGCTGTTATTCACATGTATGCTCTCCATGTTTTATAGAAGAATTGTCAGTCCAATGTAAGGCAGTAAGTATCCCATGATGGCTGTCTCCTGCTTGAACTCACAGCTGATAACTGTCTTCTATAGGAGGGTAAATCTCTGTTAACAAAGACTGTAGTTTTTTTTTTTATATAATTAGGACAGCACATTGATTATATGATATAGATCTGCTTTGACAGGAAGAGAATACAAATAAACAATCCATAAATGGTGAAGCTACATTATAACCGTTCCCAATATTCAGACTATTACCTTTTGGCCTCATGCACACAGGACATTTTATTTTTTTCCCCCTTTCTCTGAACACCTTTGCTTCAGGGGAGGAAAATGCAGCTGGTAAAATGCACCTAAAGTCTTGTTTCGCATGCGCGTTAATGTGCGTTATTGCATTCTATTGGCCAGAATATTTATTCTGGCCATTAGAATGCGTTAACACACCGCCTGTGGAAGGGAATTCCACATCCTTGCCGCTCTTACAGTAAAGAACCCTTTACATAGTTTAAGATTAAACCTCTTTTCTTCTAAATGTTTTTTTATGCCCAAATGCTCCTCTCCCAAAAGCACTTGTGGTGAACTTCTTTATCTGCTCCTAAATGCCTTTTAAATGCCTATGTGTGCACGAAGGCTGACATAGAAGGGCATTTAGAGGCAGAAAAAAAGTCAAACGCCTATAAAAGCGTTTTTGACATCCCCGTGTGCATGACGTAAATAGAGATATAAATAGAGGTATATAGAGATAAGAAGGGCAACAAAGCTAATAAAGGGTCTGGAGGATCTTCGTTATGAGGAAAGGTTGCAAGCACTGAACTTATTCTCTCTGGAGAAGAGACGCTTGAGAGGGGATTTGATTTCAATTTATAAATACCGTACTGGTGACCCCACAATAGGGATAAAACTTTTTCGCGGAAGAGAGTTTAACAAGACTCGTGGCCACTCATTACAATTAGAAGAAAAGAGGTTTAATCTTAAACTATGTAAAGGGTTCTTTACTGTAAGAGCGGCAAGGATGTGGAATTCCCTTCCACAGGCGGTGGTCTCAGCGGGAAGCATCAATAGTTTCAAGAAACTATTAGATAAGCACCTGAATGACCGCAACAAACAGGGATATACAATGTAATACATTGGACTTGATGGACTTGTGTCTTTTTTTTTTAACCTCTCCTACTATGTAACTATATGTGGCGCTAACTCAAAGTGCATAAATGTGATGAAATAAATATAATCCAGTTCTTCAAGTAAAGTGCATATGCGTAAAGAACAAAATCACATAAATAAAGTGACTAAACATCTATTAAATTCATAGGAAGTGACATTGGATAAATGACAGTGAAAATTCATGAAATATGACATCAAATAAATAAACAAATGTGTGCATGAGGCCTTCCACCCAAAAGGGAAAGTTAAGCTTTTTTTTTTAATTGGGAAAAAAACAACTTTATTGGTATACATGGGTACATTCAACATAAATGTATAGTATAGTACATAGCATATGTTTAATAAACTTATTTATACAATAACAATTTTATTTTTTTTATTTCCCCTCAATAGAGTGGATCAGTTGGGTGTCTCGCCATCTTCCATCCATCTATCCCACACTCTAGAGTATTTTTGTGTACATCCCCTATGGGTATAGACCATTTTCCTGTATGAAAGGGTATCATTTAATTACCTTTTTCCAGATCTAAAGTGTAGGGAGCAATGTCTGCATTCAAGATCTGGCTATCACTTTTCGTGCTATGAATAAGGTTTCATACATGAATATGGCTTGGTATTTGTCAACTGCAGAAAGATTACTGCTTCCCAGCCAATGAGAGCAAGGGTCCCACTATGAAGCATGCTGGCAGGGGACAGGCTTTTCGACGAAAAGCAATAGTAAATAATTGAAGACCTTTTTTTTGTTTTAATACACCTAGACGTAATTGACTAATTGAACCGGAAAGCTGAATTAGGTTTTACCTCTCCTAATCCCCCCCCTTACCCCAGAGATACAAGGTTTTTGGGCGGTGATTTTTTTTTTTTTTTTTTTTAAAGCTAAATGCTGCAGGGCTTTCTGTAACGTAAAAAATAACCTGCTTAGCTCTGTAATCTCATGTATTATTCAAATGGCAATATATCGGAGTCAGCATAGATATCCATCAGACGATGGAAAGTTCTCACTTTCTGTATGTTTGTTCTTACTTGCAGAGACACGCAGGAGATCTTGTACTCAAATCTGAACATGGTAAGTCATATTTTGATGAATTTAATGCACATTCTTATAGAAAACAACTTAGAATTAAATACAGTAAATGGTTAAATCCTCTTCAAAGTGCAAGTCACTTAAAGTACAGCTCCTTTTTTATTTTTTTTTATTTTTATTTTATTAGCTTTGGATAGCGTAGAGGTGGATTAGAACACCTGCCAATTGTTGTTGCTGTCTGTGTCCCCCGTAAGGGAGATTCATTCTTTCGATTTTGTCCTGTTCACCATCATTATTGAAAGTGACAGTAAAAGAAATTTTGGGATCTCCCCAGAAAAGTAATAAAGGAGAATTCTTCCACTGGGGACACTAGTTCTGGTGACCTGGTGGTGCCCAAGAAGTTCCCTTGATTTGCAGGGATTTCCTCTCACTTCCTGTTTCAACTATGGGACAGGAAGTGAGGGGGAATCTCCCCAATGGGACACAGATGGAAAAATAAAATAAACTGACATGGGGTTATGAACCTCCCTTACTCTATCCTAAATGTAAAAAAAAAAATGTCTATAGGTTGTACTTTAACCTGTTCAGGTCCACCCTATAGCAGTTTTACCTCTGCGTTGTATCACGTATGTGTGTGTGTATATATATATATATTAATTAGTATATGTGTGTGCCAACACTTCCGGGTAGGGGCTGCACATGCACGCCACTGGCGGCGTGCACCCGCTTTAGGTATAGACAGCATGAGCCAATTTAGCGGTGTCTGGCGGCACCCGCCAATCATGAGGAAGATCAGTACACAAATTCGCCAGTACACCATGGATCTTCAACTGCAGTCCAAAAGTTTTATTGCAGAAAGATCACATAACAAAAGAATCAGTGCAGCGTTTCAGAGCTGTGCGGGAGCCCTTTGTCAGGCATGTGATCATCACATGCCTGACGAAGGGGTCCTGCACAGCTCCGAAACGTACTGATTCTTTTTCAGTGTCCAGCTAGTAATCGCTACGGCACCCGCTACCAATGAACCTGTAATCCAAGAACGTGTGCGATGGGAATATAGACAAGATCGTGAGGAAGTGACACAGGTACTGTGATCTGTCTATGTAAACAAGGCAGATCACTGTGCTGACAAAGCAGGGAATAAATTCTACCTATTCCCCTAGTAAAAGCACCTTCCACAGTACACACATAAACACTGGCTAGGCACACATTTAACCCTTTGATCGTCCCTCATGTTAACCCCTTCCCAGCCAGTGTCATTAGTACAGTAACGGTGCATATTTTTAGCACTGATCCGATACCAAGAAAGTTCCTGGAGTTTGAGAATGGCTATTATTACCCCTCCCCTCCAACACACCCCTGTTTATTAACAGTGTGCTCCCTTTTAGTTCTGTGCAGACTAGGGTGCCTTTGACTTTCCTCCACATCCCTTTTTCTGTTTCTTTTTCTGCAGTATGAGCGTCTATTCAGCTTATTGCAGCAAATATGGCCATGTATAAAGTGTGTGGACTGTGATTGAAAAGCAGATGTAGTTTACCCATACTGCCATACAGGGGGCAGCATCAGTATAGTACGCTCCCCAGCTGCCCTTCTATATTACTAAACAGTGATAAAGTCCTGTGTAAGCTTCAAATCTTCAATGAAGGCTCCCATGTGACAACCCTCAGACCGATGATTGGCCACTCATGGCATTGATGGGGCGGCAGGGTGTAATGTCCCCATACCTGGAAGTACCAGTGTTTCCCCCAGGCCATAGCTCTGTAGAGAGCATTGAAAGTACATAGAGCCTGTTTCCACTGCCTTATGAAAAGTGAGCCTATCCCTTTGCTCAGTATGTGTATGACACATTTTTGCTTTAGGGCACGTTCACGTGTTGCGGCAGCCCCTGCCACCCCTCTACAAAGCGATCTACAGTGGACCACTTTTCAGAGGGCGTTTGACAGGAATTGAGGTAATACATCGCCTACTCACAACCTGATTTAACCTTGTAAATGCCGCAGTGGCTCGGCCCCTTAGACCTGCATCGGTCGCTGTGGCAAATGCGACATGCTGCTTAATTTTTGCCAAGCCTGTGAAGGACAGCGCCATGTAGACCCCTGTGGATTTGCATGCATTGCTTGAGGCAGGTGGCTGTCAGCGATAAAACCGCATATGGCTCAACCCCTTGATTTTGCTGCCTCCTAGCTGCACTTGTGAACAAAGCTGGATTGTCCTTAAGGGGATAATCTATCAATTTTTTTTTAATATGAGTAAAACCTGTGCGCTCCATATTATTCAAGGCCCGACTGAAATCCTGAGCACTGGTTCACAATGATGCGATTTTGGATTTGTTTCAGAGCGCACCAAATCGCATGTCAAGTGAGATAACAGCTTTCTATGGCGGTCATTCACACTTGTGCATGCCAAACTTGATGCCACCCCAAAAGGGTCCTGTGCGTTCTAGAGCCCCTTAGACTTGAATTAAAACTGCATTCAAATTGCATAGGTGTTCAAATTAACTGCAATTTCAGTGCGTTTTCTAGGACTCTTCGCTGTATTTGTGAGCTCCTTTCGAGTTAGAGAGAGATTTTGGCCAGAATAGAAACTGCAACTGCAACCAATTCAGGGTAGATTTGATTTAAATCATAATTTTTAAAGGGCAACTGTCATCTCTGTCCCTCAGCGGCTCCTCCTCTGACCCGCTGTTGACTCACTGACAGTCCCATTCACTTTAATGGGACGGCTGGTGATGCGGCAGTGACACAACAAGGTGAGGGATGTGACAGCAGCAGGTGAGTGGATGTCCGCTAACCGGCACTGACATGAAGGATCTCAAATGACAGGCGCTCTTTTAATGTAAGGACTTTTATTTTTGCTATTAGTTAGAATCTTTATATTTGCAAACAAAATGCAGGTGTCCTATTTAGAATAATAAGCTGTCAGGTTAGTAAAACAGCGACCGATTCAATCATACAGTTTGTAGTGTACATAGATTTGCGAAACAATTGGACATTGGAATATTCCTGCACTTTGTTTTTATCTCCTGGTTACTGTGAAATTGTGTGAATTCATCAATGCAGTGCATGTTATCTCAGTTTGCAGAGCTTGGATTCATTGAATGAGTTTACCAAAATTGTAAATATTGCAGAATATACAGTCTCATGCTATATAACTAAGCTCCATTTCATGCTGAATAAACTAAATTATTAATGTATCTTAAATGGAAACTATCTTTAGATTGATAAATAGATTTTTACTCATTTTATTAAAATTAATTTGATAAAAATAAATAAAAATCGATATTAAATTAAAAAAAAAATCATTGATTTTTATACACCCCGGTCCAATTGCATGAAAATCGCACCAGAATCCCCCCGCAACTGCTCCTTAATTAAAAATGAATAGAAATTGCACTGCATCAGCGTGAACCAGGGCTGAAAGATTTTGTATGAGGAGTGAACCTTTCCAGTCTGGCTTTTGGTGATACCCTAATATAGAGGAATCTTTTTCAAAACCATTGATTTGGCAAACCTCTAAAAATGTTTCTATAGTATTTGTATTGATGCATTTCTGTTTTTTTTGCAGGCCTTTGTGTGTACGAGGAGAAGAGATTCCGATCGTCTTCATTCACTTTCAGGCCGTCCAGCTCCTCTAGTGAACATGGTAGGAAATGTTTCTTATATAAATATATTAGTTTCTTCCTCTCTTTTCCTCCCGTTTTACTATATTTATTATTATATACCCCGATTGATTATCCATAAACCTAACATTTCAGTTAAACTGACAGTATGTGTATGCACTTACTGTTAGTAAACCGGTATAAAGCCAAAAACAAAAAATGTATATATTTCGGTTTACCAATATTTAGATGCGACGGCTGCCTTCGTTTTCTACATTTTAGGTTTTCACCTGCTGATCTGTCCAGTAACACTTCCTGTCTATGGGCGTTGCCACCCTGGATGGAGCAGTGGAGACGCCTTTGTGTGCAGGCAGTGCGAATTAGCCCTAAAAGCTAACCGTTGTAAGCATCCCTGTCAGTGTTTTAAATTGCTTTTCTCAACCCTCTAGCTGCAACGTTTGCTGGACAGCTTGGTATGTTTAGCGACCTCAGTACCAGACACTTTTATCTCCTTCCTGCCCAGGTCAATTTTCAGCTTTCAGCTGTTACACTTTGAATGACAATTGCACAGTCATGCAACACTGTACCCATATAAGTTTTTTTTTGAGCTTTCTTTTGGTGGTATTTAATCACCACTGGGTTTTTTTATTCTTTGCTAAACCAACGGGAAAAAAAAAACCCTTTCTTTGTTTCCGATATAAAATGATTCTGTGTAGATGGGGGCTGCGCTGGTAATGGGGCGCTGATAATGGGGCACTGATGGGGCTGCGCTGAATATCAATGTAAATGTCATAAATTATTTTCCAATGAGGGTCACAAAAGACGAGACCTTAAGTGCCCATTGCAGCCTTATTAGCCGTCTTTCTTTCTTTCTTTGGGAGGTCTCGTCTTTTGTGACCCTTCTTGGAAAGTATTTTGTTTATGCTGTTTTTTTGGTTACGGCTGTAGCCTCTGCAACCAGGGGAGTGGTATTGGATCGGCAATCATCACTACACAGGTAGACGTATGGTGGCAGTCTGGTCTTTTTCTCTTGTTTTGTATCAATGTAAATGTCACAGTAAAGCCAGTTACCAGCTTTCCTTTCCTCAAACCGTGGCAGCGTTGAGCAAAGGAAATGCAGATAACCGTTTATTTGTTTACATGTGATCAGCTGTGATTGGGCACAGCTGATCACCTGGTAAAGAGCCAACGTCATTGGCTCTTTAACCTAATCGGTGATGTACTGTGTCTGCGGGACACAGCTCACCTCCCAGAACAAGAGAGGTCCTGCCCAGCGATCATTCCACAATAGTTTGGGCAGGAACAGGTTAAAGAAGTTTTCAAAATAACAGACTTGGGGTTCACATATATGTGAATTGAATGTGTTTTTTTTTAACCGCATCCAATTCGCAAAACATGTGAATGTGACCGGCTTTCAATGGAGCCGGTTTACACATGTGCGGAGCGGCCACGGTACGGTTTTGAAAAGGGTTCTGTGCGGTTTTGGATCCGGTTTGGTTGTGAATTCAGAGAAAAATTTACACCTGAATCGCACCTGGACCAGGAAAAAGAAACTCGCTGGACTGCAAACCGCACAGTATATGTGAACCCGGCCTTACTGGCTGGATTACCAGGTGTAAATAAAGGGGGGGAAAAAACCCTTAAACTAAAGCAGCCACCACATCTAAAAATGCAATTTAACACATTTTTGTTTTGGGGTTTAATACCACTTAAGGGCTCTTTCACACGGGGCGGATCAGTGATGATCCGCCCCGGGAACACCCGCTTGCTCAGCGGGGATCGCTCACGCTGATCCCCGCTGAGCAGGAAAATGACAGGTCCATCGCTGCACACTGTGCAGCGACGGACCTGTCAGAGCGCCGCTCTCCCCTATGGGGAATCGGATGATGACGGACCGTAGAGTCCGTCGTCATCCGATCCGATCCGAAAATGGATGGAAAAGTAGGGTTTTCCTTCGTTACACTTTTCGGATCGGAGCGGGTCGGATGTCAGTGGACATGTCACCGCTGACATCCGACGCTCCATAGGGATACATGTATGTCCGTTTTTTCATCCGAAAACGGAAAGATGAAAAACGGACATACGGATCCCTCGTGTGAAAGAGCCCTAAAGGTTATATTCTAGGAAAATGATTTACTTTATTACTATAGAAATGTGCACTGGCAACAGATATCTAGCCCTTTGTAGTCACTTTACATTACTTGGTGGTACTTTTACAGAATTGGACACGGCAGGGAAAAAATGTCCGCTGGTGTAAGGGGTACAATAGGATAAAGTAAATAAGGTGTATTATTATTATTTTTTTTTTTTTTTGGATAATTTAGGCAAGGGTTAAGCTGGCTATACACTAGTAGAATTTTGTTTAAAATGTTTTGCTTTAAGAATGTTTGTTCAATTTTCTAATCATTAGTGGGGTCAAGTGGTCATTTGAATTTGACCAAATGATGAGAAAATGTGAAGGCGCGTGATGGAAATTTTTTCTCGAACAAACACACTTCTGACAGTCTATGTGGTTTCTTCAGCAAAGTGAAATTTGGTTCCAAAATTGTTCCAAAATCCCAAACTGTTAAAAGCAAACAAAATGTTTTAAAGCACATGGAATGTACTGAGTTTTCATATGAATGTTCACTCATAAATCTATTGGGAATGACCAACTAAAGAATCTGTAATTTTGTTTTTTTTTAAACCCTGGACAAGACCTCCTCTGTTCTTTGGCTCACGTTGCCTCTCTCATGAGTTTTTTTTTTTTTTTCTACTTCTTTTTCAGGCCCAAGTGAGAAAAGAGTGCGCTCCTCTTCCTTCAGCCTTCTGACCACCTTCCCTCCAAATCAGCCAGGTAACCGCAGTCGTTCTACTACCTGAACCATGGGAGAGCCCAGAGGCAATGCAGAGACTGCATTCTATTCACCTGTCACTAGTCACCACTTCTTATCTTCTTATTTTCACATTGCCAGTGGGAAGGACAGATGCCGCATAATTACAGCATTCGTTTTTTCTTCATCTACAAACAATGAAGGCAAACATAGAGCAGACTGGTTTAAACTGGCCGTGCACTAATCAAAATTTCGTACAGTAGGTGGCCATCCCCGGTTGACTGAAGTTGATCAAATGTGGGACATTTTGTAAAAATGTCCTGGATCACAATTGTACTTAAATCCATTGCGTTACACTGCATTTTTGAAGGATTTGTTTTAATAGATTTGCATTGAACAAGGCAGGGGACTGGTGCTATACAAGACAAAGGTTGTTTTTTTTTTTTTTTTTACATGTCTGGGCATTTTGTCTACTCTGCAAAACACTGAAAAGTGCATAAAAATGCACTTAACGGTAAAGTGGATGTAAACCCCACCCAAAAAAAGTTTTAATCAGGACTCGTACGGTATCTGTTACAGCAGAGGATATCATTTCATCTGTACCCAGTCTTGCCAGGAAGAGTTAATCCAGCTCTGAGCAATCCTCTTATCTTTTTTTCAATAAGATAAAAATGGACACACAAGGGAATGTGTGTCTTTTTCTTCTCCCCTTGCTGTGAGTGACAGTTGATTTCCTTATCTCATGCAGGAGTGTGAGAGAGACATTCTGTGTACTTCACATCCCCCCTCCTTTCTTCTCCAGCTCTCCCAGGATTGGCTACTCCACCCCTCAGCATTATTGGGCAATGCTGCAGCCATGTGGTGACTTTCCTGGGTTTTGACTGGATGTTGGTGATCATGGGGCATAATCCGCAAGACCAGCAGAAGTTTAGAGTAAGAAATATGGATGCCTGGCCAAGGGGAGTGTAGAGGTGGGCGGGGAGTCTACTGACATCACAATTCCGCCCACCGAGCTCCAGACAACAGACCCGCCCACAGAATCTGGAGTATTGCAGGGCTCCAAACAGCTAAAGGGGAAATGTTTGACCGGTAAGGATACATGCAGGAGGCATGTATATACTTATAGATCAGCACTAAGGAAGTAATTTAGAAATGATGAGAGTGGGTTTACATCCACTTTTAGGGTTGAGTTACTAAAAGCAAAAAGACTTTGCACGTTGCAAAGTGCAGTTGCACTCTGCAAGAGCAGTTGCTCCAGAGCTTAGTAAATGAACAGAAGCTCTGCTGACTTCCATCATCCAATCATGTGCAAGCAAAAATGCTGTTTTTGTTTTTTTTTTTATTTTCCTTGCATGCGATTGGGTGTTCTTTGCAAAGTGAACCTTCACCTCATTTACTCAGCTCTGGAGCAACTGCACTTTGCCAAGTGCACAGTCTATTTGCCTTTAGTAAATCAACCCCTTAGTGTGAGCAAACTCGAATAGTGTTAGTCAAAGTTCTTCTTTACCCTTTTGCTACCAGAGGCATTTTGTGTTCTTTGCACACATGTTAAAAAAAAAATGTAGGCCTGCAGATTAGTTAAACCCCCTGACATTCTGAAAACATTCTGAAAACCCTAGAGAATAAAATGGTGGTAATTCCAAATTTTTATATTGCACAATATTAGTGGAACTGTTTTATCAAGTTGATTTTAGGGCATACAACCACAGTTTTTACTGCTGCTGTTTTTGGCTTCTGCTATTTTTTTTTTTCTCTACAGCCAGTAAACTCCCCAGCATGTTATCCTAGTTGTCCATGCACACATAGGCTGTTATCAGTGTTTTTTTAGCTGGGGAAAAAAACTCAGGGTTTTGAGAGGAGTTTTTGAGCTGTAAAAACACTCTAGCGCCGGTAAACACGGTAGAACGCGGCTAAACTACGTTTTTGATCCCATAGCTTGGTTTTCTTGCTAAAAACGCAGCAAAATGCAATATAGCTGAAAAACTCACGTTTTTAACGCAGAAACGCTACTGTCATTTTTATAATGTCCAATGTGCATGAGGCCCTAAAATTGCACGCTCTCAATAAACGTACGATGAACTTCGGTACCCAAAATTTTCCACAGGCAATTCTTTGAAAGCCTCTACAGGTCATCATTTTAGAATTTACTATGAATAATGGCCCTATGATTATTGCTCTCACTCCAGTGTGCATCATGGTACATAACATGTTGATCTCTTCTTGCTTGAATGACTCTGACAGGTGTGTTTACAGCAGTGGTTCTCAACTCCAGTCCTCAGGACCCACCAACAGGCCAGGTTTGCAAGATAACTGAAATACATCACAGGTGATATCACTTGCTGCTCAGTGATTGCCGTATTCTAGTCTGCAACTCCCCAAGGTAATACTTAAAATCTGGCCTGTTGGTGGGTCCCGAGGACTGGAGTTGAGAACCACTGGTTTACAGACATGTGGGGGAAGGGAGGGCTGAAAATGTTGTGTGTTTTTGTTTTTTTTGTTTTTCGTTTTTTTTTTTTTTTTAACCGCTTACCACCCCAAGCTATAGCTGAAAGATGGCTACAGCACAGGCTTCCAATGCCGGGAGGGCGTCCACTGATGTCCTCCTGTGATCGCACTGCCCGCGCACCCCCTGCGGCGTGCTTAGTGATCGTCGAGTCCTTCAGACTCGGCTGATCACAGATCGGGATAAATGGCAAAACACAGCTTCTGTTACCAGGACATCAGTCCCATCAGTGCCCACCAGTGCCACCTCTTGGTGTTGCTAATCAGTGCCTCATCAGTGTCACCTCTTGGTGTTGCTAATCAGTGCCTCATCAGTGTCACCAATCAGTGCTGCCTGCTAGTGCCCACCAGTGCTGCCTATCAGTGCCACCTCTCAGAACCCATCAGTGCCACCTTTAAGTGCCAGCTATCAGTGCAGCCTCATCAGTGCCCACCAGTGCGGCCTCATCAGCGCACATTGGTGAAGGAGAAAAACGACCAGCTTAAATGCTTGAGTGTAACTTTAATTTTCGACATAATTAACTTTGTTTTTATCAAACAGAGTACCAAAAGTCCCCTATGTAATAGCATTTTGCTATGACAGGTCCTCTTTAATGCAACATCGAGGGTCCCGGATGTTTCACCTGCCCTCCACTAAAACTAAAGCAAATGTGCTTCATTAGCTTCTCCCTGGCCACAGAGGCCAGGGAAAGTGACAGCTAAACCCAGAAGTGATGTAATGAACATTGATTGCATGTTCATTCCAGCTTGGAGAGATCATTGAATGGAGGTTCGTTGGTCTCCCTCCCCTCTACAGGGATTATAACCAATTTTGACATTACATATGCAGTATTTTTAGTTTTCCTTTTACAGCACATAATTAACATTATTTTTAGGATAGAAAAGGTTTGTAGTAAAATTCTTCCATAAATTTCCTACAGCATTGAAAAACAATGTGTTCATGCCTTCCACTCTCCTGCAAGAGAGAACACAGAGGAACAATAAAGACTCAGGTAAGTGCAGGAAAGAGTTGGTGTGGTTTTTCTGTGACCCTGTCCTTTTTCTGTATTAACTGCTTATAGATATGATCTTAAAGTTGGGTAGACCAGGTGTCAGTGATATGATTGAGAGATCCACCCACCCTTAAGGGACTATTGTTCAGACAAGTCCAGAGCTTGTTTCCCTCACCCAGAGATAAGCAACTTCATTACATTTATTTATTTATTTATTTATTACAGGTATGTATATAGCGCCATCAATTTTCGCAGCACTTTATGTATTATTCTTTCCCTTCAGTCCCTCAAGGAGTTTCTTAATTTTCCTTACCTTGCAGTATTTGCACTCATGCTAGGGTGACTTTTAGACAGGAGTCATTTACCCTACCAGCATGTCTTTGGAGTGTGGGAGGAGACCAGAGTAAACCCACACAAGCACAACATGCTGCATTACATGTTGGGATTCGAGCTGAGGACCCTGGTGGTGTAAGGCAGAAACGAGCCACGTTGCTGCCCATTACACAAACAGAAATTGTTCATTCAAGCCGAAAATCAAGTTTATGGAGTGATCTGCTGGTGTTGAACATCTGACCACCTCCTATGTCTATGGGCACCTTACGGCCGTGTCACACTCGTGATTCTGTTTTTGGCCACAGTTTGCCACCAAGAAGGTCGCTAAAGAGATCACTTGCCTACTCTATGATGTTGCACCCTCACGGGCTAAAATGATGCAGAATCTCTCTCGCCAGGGAGGGACCTGCAATTGAAAAACATCATAGGAGGTAAGTGTTCCTTGAGTAATCTCCTTACTGGCGACAACTTGCTTGTATGACATGATATATCTACAAATTTTGCTGTTTAGCTTCTATTATCCACAGAGTTAAAATAAGTAATGTGGATTGTTCTAGCTATTCAAATAGCTGCCCTTTAGACTTTCCCTTGCTTTTTCATCTTGTGCTATATTACTAAAATTCTGTGAATATTCCCAAAGCCAACATGTGATCTTGGCTTTTACCAATGTTGAAATGTTGGCTTTTTCATCAAGCGAACACCTGGGCTTTACATAACGAACACACCAGACTGCTAATCCCTTTTAGTGATTGTTTTAAAATTCAGCACTTATTTTGTAGATTGTTGTTCAGTTATTGTTGATATTTAACAAAATAATTGTTGATAAAAATGGCTAAACTGAATAATTTGAAGTGTTTTGTAAGCCCAAGTCTTATGACTTGGCCCTACAAGTCTTAGAATAGTTGGCTGATTGAAAATAGTGGAAAAAGTAGTATTTGCATTGCCCTTCTGAGCCATGACCTGCACCAAGAACAGCTAAATTTTGTCTGGCTCGCCAATTCAGATACTTTTATTTCCTCAACTTTCTAAAAATGAGCCACAGAGCTTGTTCTAGAAGAGTGGTCTCCAAACTATGGCCCCGGGGGACCAGATTTGGCCCGTTACTTGTCTTTAACCAGCCCTTGCATTTATTCTTGACACCAACAATGGGGCACTATTCCTTCCACTCCCCCCCCCCCCCCCCCCAAGTATGATGGACAGTAAACTGCCCATTTGTTTAGAAAGTTTGAAGATCCCTGTTTTAGAACAATGGAAAGCAGCTGCTGCAACTTGATTTCTGATTTGGTTGATGTTGGGCATGACACGCCATTGCTCTCTTTATCCAAACCTTGTGTAGCTTAGCATTGCCTATAGTCTTGCAGGTATGTAACTCCCCAAGAACAATGGTTAAGAAGAGATATGCCCATTTGAAAGAAATGTTGGAACACCAAGGCATGTTGTGGTTTTTGCAGGCATGTGCTACACTGATACTTAGCTTTTGCTCTATAAAGAAGCAATAACTGGGCTGAGCTAACAGATTTTCCACCAAGTTCAGTTGGGCTACCTAAGAGCTCGAAAACAGCCGAATCATTGCAAACTGCACTTACAGTAAGAGCACTCATTGTTATGGTGGGCCTTTTATAGGAAATTTCATCTTCTCATGTTGTTGTTGTTGTTGTTTTCTAATTTTACTTGATTTTAAATTAAATGTCTTATTTTTCAGAGGAAATGTTGCATACCTGGACAGTTATAAAACCAGCGACATTACAGCCTCCACAAATAACTCTGTCTTCGGACATCAAGAGTTCACAGACCAGGACTGAAGAGAAGGTAGCTTCCATACCTCCGTATGTGTACAGTGGGTGTTGGCAATTTATGGCATAATATGAAAAAAGGAAATGTGGCAATGTTGCCTGTAATGACCAGGAAAAGTCCAAATCGAATTATTTTATTATAAGTTAAAAAAAAAAATGTAAGGGTTAATATACCAAAAACGGATACTGTAGAGTTATGCCACCTGCCCATTTCTTATATTTTTTGGGACCTCTATTGGTGAGAACCTCCCATTCTTGTTAGTCTTTAAGAATTGCAAATGAAAGAAATGGCGAGTAGTAGCAGCCATTGCTAGCAATCTCTTACTGAATGATTTCTATATTTTATTTATTTTTTTTTTTTTTCAGCATGTTACTATCAGTATTCCTTTGTGTTATCATTTTTATTGCCTCTCAAAATACCAGCCAAACCGTCTACTCCTCTCCTCCCAATTCCTCCTGCTCTCTAGCTCCCTTGTCACCTCCTCTCATGCTCGCCTCCAGGACTTCTCCAGAGCCTCTCCCATCCTCTGGACCTCCCTACCCAACCTGTCTGGCTATCTCCTACTCTGTCTGCCAATAGCTGATCCCTGAAAATTATTCTCAGGGAAGCCTACCCTGCCTCCACCTATTAAACTGTACTTTTACTTTCTCCATCAGCTCATCCCACAGTTCTTACCTTGAGTATCACTTGCCCATCCTTTTTTTAGATTGTAGGTTCTACTGAGCAAGGTCTACCTAATCCTCCTGTAATTAATTGTAATGTAACTGTACTGTCCTTTTTATTTTGGAAAGCACTGTGCAATCTGTTGGATCTATAGAACTCCTGTATAATTGTTACTTTTTGTCATTAGCAGATCCTAGAAGAAAAGCGCAAAGCTCTGGTGAATAATGCAGGACAGCCAAAGTCTGCTCATGGATCCACCTGCATCCTGGGGATGGAAACGAGGTGAGGAGACAGAATATAAAAGCTGTTCTAGTAGCTGAGAGAGGCAAGTGTTCTTTACTATGGAGTGTGACTAATGCTGTGTAAGGATCTGCTAGCGGGCGGAGTCTCTGATTTATTGATTCCTTTTTTAATCCTGAGTTACTATGTTTACAGCAGATGGTCAATGTCCAGTTCTGACCAGTGGAAACATGAATAGTCTCCAGTATCAGGAGACACGGAGCTGCCTCTGTCAAGAGGGTCATCCTGAGTTTGCTACCATAGTACTGTCACCATATCTCCGTCTTCCTTTGTTAGATGCCTAAAATTGAGTGAAAGATTATTTATAGCCCAGCTCCCGGCAAAACATTTTTTCTTATAGTTTTAGACCAGGGGTGTCCAACCTTTTAGACATTCCTGGGCCATATTGGAAGAAGAGGAATTGACTTGGTCCACACATAGAATACACTAACACTAAGAATAAGGATATCTGATGAGTAGGGATGAGCCAGTAAGTTCGACTCGAACATTGGGTGTTCACCTGTTCGCTGAATAGCGAACGATTTGGGGTGTTTGCGGCAAATTCGGGGTCCTGTACCAGGGGACATGTATCAATACAAAAAAAAGTTTTAAAAACAGCCGTTTTTTTCTGGAGCAGTAATTTTAGAAATGCTTAAAGTGAAACAATAAAAGTGAAATATTCCTTTAAATTTCGTACCCGGGGGGGGGTGTCTATAGTATGCCTGTAAAGTGGCGCATTTTTTCCGTGTTTAGAACAGTCCCTGCACAAAATGACATTTCTACAGGAAAAAGTCACTTAAAAGTACTCGCAGCTATAATGAATTGTCAGGTCCGGCAATACACATAAAAGTCATTGAAAAAAAATGGCATGGGATCCCCCCAGTCCATTACCAGGCCCTTTGGGTCTGGTATGAATATTAAAGGGAACCCTGAACCAAAATTTAAAAAAAGAATTGCGTGGGGGTCCCCCCTAAATTCCATAACAGGCGCTTCAGGTCTGGTATGGATATTAAGGGGAACCCTGCGCCTTATGACGCTTCATCGCAATGACAGTTCTTTTATAACTGAGGGCGGGGCCACACGGTGACTACCTGGGTGACACCGCCCCCCCCTCTGACGCCACGGGGAAGCCACTGGGAAGTACCAGTGCGTCAGAGGGGGCGGGGTCACCCGGGTACGTCACTGTGTGGCCTCGCCCTCAGTTATAAAAGAACTGTCATCACGCTGAAGCATCAAAAGGCGGGTGCCACCCATGGAGGCGGATCTTTTTTATTTTTTTGGTCCGTCGGCGGAGCGAGAGAAGAAGATGAATGGACTTCGTGGGACATTTTTTTATTTTTTAATAAAGGACTTGTCCCCAAGCTGTGTCTTGTGGTTTCTTAACATTGTGACACTTTTTTTTTTTTTTTGTGAAATGATACGGGTACAATGTACCCGTTACCATTTCAAACAGGAGGGAGGCTGGGATCTGGGGGTCCCCTTGTTAAAGGGGGCTTCCAGATCCTGATAAGCCCCCTGCCCGCAGACCCCCACAACCACCGGGCAAGGGTTGTGGGGATGAGGCCCTTGTCCCCATCAACATGGGGACAAGGTGCTTTGGGGGGCTACCCCAAAGCACCCTCCCCGTGTTGAGGGCATGTGGCCTGGTACGGTTCAGGAGGGGGGGGCGCTCTCTCGCCCCCCCTTTTTTTCCTGCGGCCTGTCAGGTTGCGTGCTCGGATAAGGGTCTGGTATGGATTTTTGGGGGGGACCCCCACGCCATTTTTTTTTTTTTAAATTGTGGCGCGGGGTTCCCCTTAAAATCCATACCAGACCTGAAGGGTCTAGTATGGATTTTGAAGGGGGCCCCTACGCCTTTTTTTTTTTTTAAATTGGCATGGGGTTCCCCTTAATATCCATACCAGACCTGAAGGGCCTGGTATGGAATTTGGGGGGACCCCCACACAATTTTTTTTTTTTTTGTTTTTTTTTTAATTTAGGCGCGGGGTTCCCCTTAAAATCCATACCAGACCTGAAGGGTCTAGTATGGATTTTGAGGGGAACCCCTACGCCTTTTTTTTTTTTAAATTGGCGCGGAGTTCCCCTTGATATTCATACCAGACCCAAAGGGCCTGGTAATGGACGGGGGGGATCCCATGCCGTTTTTTTCAATGACTTATCTGTATTGCCGAGACCCGACAATTCATTATAACCGCTAGTAGTTTTTTTTTTTTCCTTTTAGAAATGTCATTTTGTGCAGGGACTGTTCTAAACACGGGAAAAATGCACCACTTTACAGGCATACTATAGACACCCCCCAGGTACGAAATTTTAAGAAATATTTCACTTTTTATTGTTTCACATTAAGCATTATTAAAATCACTGCTTCCAAAAAAACTGCCTTTTTTTTTTTTTTTTTTGCATTGATACATGTCCCCTGGGGCAGGACCCAGGTCCCCAAACATTTTTTATGAAAATAACTTTCATATTAACCCTTAAAGTTAGCAATTTTTGATTTTTCACGTTTGTGTCCCATAGACAAACCGGGGGGGTGTTTGGCTCATCCTTACTGATGAGCCGAAAAAGTCACACAAGTTAACGATCACTGATATAGACAATGGATCTATCTGAGTAAAATAAAAATGTTTTTATTATAAAAGTAAACATAAAAATAGTGCAATATTTGACACTTTTTGATAAACTAGCGCATCAATATCTGGTTGGTTGGATGGAATAGCCATTCTCAATAAATTTTCAAGGTTCTCATCAGATATTTTGGTTCTTATTTTTCCCTTTGTGTGCTTCATCCTTGAAAATAGTTGCTCAAAATATAAGTGATGCCAAAAACTGATGATATGAATAAGGCGTGATTGTGAAGAGTGGGGTAGTTTTTCTCTGGGAAGATAAAACTTATCATATTTTTCTTCGGCCGCATGTGTTTGCTAAATGCATTTTTACAAAAAAAAAAAAATGATTAACATTTTTAAGTAAGTTTACAATTTTGTATTGGATCACGTTCATAGCTGTCTTGGCCACAGGTTAGACACCCCTGCTTTATAGGATCAGCCAAACCTTAGAGGTTTTCTAACAAATTAAATCCGTGTGTGCCATATTGCATTATCTTTGTTTCATCTGGACCTGCTAATATCATGAATATGCAACAACCCTAATCAGTTAGAAACTCTAAAGAAGCCTTTGTAGGTTGATCAAAGAAGATCTGCAAGGCTGGAAGCTGCCATTGCCAAGTTGCTTTTAAAGCTGTAGGTTCCAGGGCTGTTATCCTGATCCTGGCTTCACTACCTAATGAGTCACTGACCTGGAACAACCATGTGGTATAGAAGATTAGACCTTGTACACTTGAATGACTGCATGTATCCCGGTGATTGACTCTCTAGGTCACAGGTGTTAAACTGGCGGCCCTCCGGCTGTTGCAGAACTACAAGTCCCATGAGGCATTGCAAGGCTGACAGTTACAAGCATGACTCCCACAGGCAGAGTCATGATGGGACTTGTAGTTCTGCAGCAGCTGAAGGGCTGCCAGTTTGACACACCCGCTCTGGGTAGCGAAGGCTCGATGATGATTACTCTGGAACCTACAAATTTTAAAGGCACATGCTTGTATCATTTACAGAGGCCTTTGTCTTTCTGATGGCGTTTGAAATGTTCTGGGACTTGTAGTCTTCCATTCACTGATCCCTTTGAATGGACAAAGAAGCTGTGTGTCCACTAAACTTAAACCGATTCTGCAGACAGAAGCACCCTGTAATTTAAGTAAATGATGGAGGGTGAATTTGGTGAAGGGGTTGGGGAATGCATGCATGTTTCCTTTCATGTTGTTGACCACTAAAAAATAAATGTCTTGTTCCAGATTTAGGATGCAGCCTTTTGATCAGATGCCGCCTAAATATACAACAGATTTCATCTTTGGGGAGAACATGGAAAGGAGAGTCATGGTAAGCAGCTGGCATCATCTGGCGTGTAGTTTTTAAATAACTTCTTTGGAATGTTGAGACTAGTAGTTCCTTATTATTCCACATTCTTAACAAGCGCTGAGTGACTTCTGCAGGCACTGTGGAGCAATTTAGGATCAAAGCTGCCCACAGCAGAAGAATCCAAACCTGCTCAGCTCCCCCCCATTTCCAGCAACTCCACAACATTCAGTCTTCCGATCTCAAATGTAAACCCAGAACAGGAACTTTGGCAGTGAGGAGCAGAAGAACTGAGCTGCTGAGACTTATGCCGCGTACACACGGTCGGAATTTCCGACAACAAATGTTCGATGTGAGCTTGTTGTTGGAAATTCCGACCATGTGTAGGCTCCATCGGAATTTCCGACAAACAAAATTTGAGATCTGGATCTCAAATTTTCCGACAAAAAAATCCGTTGTCGGAAATTCCGATCGTGTGTACACAATTCCGATGCAAAAAATTCCACGCATGCTCAGAATCAAGCAGAAGAGTCGCACTGGCTATTGAACTTCATTTTTCTCGGCTTGTTGTACGTCGCCGCATTCTTGATGTTCGGAATTTCCGACAACATTTGTGTGACCGTGTGTATACAAGACAAACTTGAGCCAACATCCGTCGGAAAAAAAACATGGATTTTGTTGTCGGAATGTGCGATCGTGTATACGCGGCATTAAAGTGATACTAAAGTCTCTGTTATTTTTTAACAAAAAAACAAACATGTTAATATTTACCTTCTTTGTACAGTAGTTTTGCACAGAGCAGCCCAGATCCTCCTTGGGTCCCTCTTCGGCCCTCCTGGCCCCTTCCTCCTGGTGGGTGCCCCCACAGCAAGAAACTTGCTGTGGGGGTACCCGAGCCGAGCTGCAGCTCCCTGTGTCCATCAGACACTTGGCCACAGTGCAGCCCCACCCTCACTCTCTCCTCATTGGCTCACTGACTTTGATTGACAACAGCAGGAGTCAATGGTGCTTTGCTGCTATATCCGCCAATGAGGAGGGAGAGTCCTGGACAGCCGAGTCGCTCGTTCAACATGGCTAGATCGAGATGGGGCTCAGGTAAGTATTAGGGGGTCTGCTGCATACAGAAGTTTTTTTTATCTTAATGCATAGAATGCATTAAGATAAAAAAAAAAAAAAAAAAAACCTTCTGCCTTTACAACCACTTTAAATTACATCAGTGCTACTGCTGTGACCTTATAGGATGACTTGCTCCACAGTGCCTGATGCTACATTGGTTAAGGAGAGCTTGCTAGTCTCTGCCACATAGTAAATAAGGCAAATTACAAAGGCTAATAGAGTCTTCATCACTTTGAAAGCCAGAAGTCACAGTTTGAAGAAGTGCCCTAGAGTGTAGGGAAGCATAGGCCGCTTTCTCTGGCATATAAAGGATGAATACAAGCTACAACTAATATATAGTGAGGCCACTGAAAGTAGTAGGCTGGCCTGTTAAAGCAGAAGTAAAGTCCACTATAAAAAAATATTATTTTTTTAGGACCTCCCAGGTGGGCTATGCCATAATGTGCTAATATGTACAATATATTAGTACATTATGGCAGACTTGCATGTCATATGGTGTCCTCCAGCACTGCAGTGGGATCGATCCACCGGGTCCCTGGCACTTCCATCTTCGTCCGGTCTTCCTTCCGAGTCCTGTGCCTTCACCCATTTGATAGGCCAGGCCGCAATGACTTCACTCCCGCGCATGCGCACAGGAGTCTCATCACCGCGGCACGGATCTGGGCCGTAAATGTTCGCTGAGCTGCACATGCGCGGCTCAGTGAACATGACAGCTAACAAGGCAGAAGGATGCATTTTTGGCAGAAGAGACCTAATAGGGTCTCTTCTGTTATTAATACCCTACCTATCAGCCATTTGTTAAAAATCCGCTTTACTTCCACTTTAATGTCAGCTGTATTGTTAGGCTGTATATGGTTGGGATTTGGGAAGACCAGGGATCAAATTAAAGAATGGATCTTCGCAGTTTGTGTTATGGGTCTTGGATTTGGCCTAGAGTGCTCTGTTTGTAATGTGAATCCCAAGTCAAGTGACCGTAGTTGTGAGTTAGGATGACAGTATAATCCTATATGTGCTAGCGAGTGGAGACAGGTCATCTGCAGAAATAAGCTCCCACAGAGCTCTTAATATGGAACTGTGTCTATTTGCAGCAGCCAATTGCAGCCAAGAAACTGTTCCTAATGGAAGCTGTTATTGCTGTACAAAGTTCTGTAAACTTAAACAAAATGTGTTTATTGCAGAACAAGCATTTTGAACACTCTTTAAAAAGTTCAATGCAACCTACATGTTATTGAAAGTATTGCGCTGTGTTCTGTTCTCTCTTTTGAAGGATGATGTGAAGTGCAGTGACTATGGGCAGAATGCATCAACTCCCAGCATTCAATGCTCTTTTAGTTTATAAAGGAGGAAAAAAGATGAAATCTGGTTACCTTGGAACACTGCTCCTTGAAGACGGAGTTTCACTTTGGAGTTTCAAAACTATTGGTTCTATATTGGGGCAGCACAGAGGTGTAGTGGTTAGCACTTTCACCTAGCAGCAAAAAGGGTCGCTGGTTCAGATCCCGACCACGACACCATCTGCCTGGAGTTTGCATGTTGTCCCTGTCCCTGCGTGGGTTTCCTCCGGATTCCTACGGTTTCCTCCCACACTCCAAAGACATGCTGGCAGGTTAATCAGATCCTGTCTAAATTGGCCCTAGTATATGTATGAATATGTGTTAGGGACTTAAGTTGTTGTAAGCTCCTTGAGGGACTGATGTGAATGTACAATGTATATGTAAAGCGCTGCCTAAATTGACAGCGCTATATAAGTACCTGAAATAAAATAAATAAACATAAATCCTGTATAATATGTTCTTTTTGCAGTGATTGTGCACTGGATTTATGCAACAGAAAAAAAAAAAAACTTGGAACGATCTACAACATACAAGCCACAAACATTTATTAATAGCAAAGTGTAAGATAAACTATCCATTCTATTTTCAGAGTCCCAAGAGGCCGACACCTTCTCAGACCAGAGTACCGCTGTGCAGGCGGGAATCCACATCATCTAGATTATCATATAACAGGAACTGGCCTTATCAGAGTAAGATGTGCTTTCTGTATATGTTATTATTCTGTAATGAGCCATGCTTATGGGAATGTTCAGGAATATATGTACAAAGGTATATCTGATGCCTAACTTGGGGTAGTCATACATGTTTCAGGTTCTCTCTTACAGCCAGAACAAGAGAAAATTAAAGATCTCACCATTAAGGCTTAAGGGGTAGATGGACAAATCGGTCAGCTTTTGTATTCATTTATCCGCGGCTGCCTGAATACCCAAACAGTGACTGCATCTGATGTCTCTGTGTAATCTTTCTTTTCACAGAATACTTGTGGGCCTTTATCCAGGGGCAGCATATATACGTATCTGGTGGGAGCTCCCAGCACAAAGACCGGGCTCTGGTATTAAGGATCGGGACCCGGGAACTCCTGGTTCCAGGTCATCTGATCGCTGTGATAGCCTCTGATTGGCTATCACAGTGATCAGTCATTGTGAGCCCACCCCTGTTTACTTCCTCTTCTGAAGAGAAAGATACAATTTATCTTTCTCTTGCAGGAGAGAAAGATATAAACAAACCTGTTTAAAAAAAAAAAAGAGAAAAAAATAACCTAGATCAAGGTTTTCCAGGGTCAGGGTCAAAGGTCAGGGTCAGTAAATTTTGAGTAGAATAAAAAAAAAAAAGAATTAAAATTTATTTATTTTTTTTTTTAAAAGTAGTATCAGTGTGCTTTAGGCAGGATGAAAAAAGCAAAATGCGCATACACATATGTGGTATCGCTAAGATCGCCAGGGGCAGAAGAATTTATTTTGGGATGTTCTTTGGTGGTAAGTTAAGATGACAGCAAGAAATATACAGCTACATTTAAAAAAAAAAAAAGTTTTTTTTTCTTTTTTACTATTTTGGGCCAGTTTTGCTTTAATAATAAAAAAATCAGGAGATATTCATTACCATTTACCACCAAAAGAAAGTGCAATTTGTCCTGAAAAAAAAACCAGGTATAATCCATCTGGATACACAAAGTAGTTGTGGTGATATGTGCAGTTTTACTTAACTTTAACCTATGTCAAAGTTGCAAAATTGTGCTTAGGCATTAACATTTGTTTTACCCTCAGTCACTAAGGGGTTACATTTAAAAGCAGAAATCATGACTCCATAATAAATATATTATGCAGTAGAGAAATCCTCCTGGCTTTTATAATTAACCTTTATTTACAAAATTGGGGAAGAAAAAAAAATCTCCGAGCTTTTCTGCAACTGCGCATTTCGGGCGCTTTTAACCCTTTTTCGGCCGCTAGGAGGGGTTAAACGCGCCCCACCTTGACCCCCGCCCCAGTGTGAAAGTGTCCTTAGACTTTTGCATTGCATGTAATAGCCTTTAGTATGCCTCTGAATAAAAATTGTCAATGACAGGGACTTCTCAATCTAATTTTATTCTTTTTTTTTCTAGAGCACAGACTGCATACAAGCCTTTTAGAGTCTGCTGCAGCATACACCTCCAGGCCAAGAATGAAATATGAACTGGACCAAGTGAAGGTTATCACTGGAGAAGAGTCCGAGCGCAATGTGCTACAGGTGGGGGAGTGTATTGTACATGTGCAGTCCTTTTGCTTGCTCAGACCACTCGGCAAATGCTCAGTTTTAAACCAATATATTAGCTTTTGGCTAGAGGAGTTAAATGCTGGTGTTTGTTTTTTGTTTGTTTTTTTTTTTTTCTGCCTTCGACCCCTTCCACATTGAGGTGGGTTTCAGGCGTTTTAGTACTAGAAATAGCCTCTAAATAGCGCCTTAAAACCGCCTCCCATTCATTTCAGTGTGTCTTTTCACACTGCAACGGTGCGCTTAGGGGGATGTTAGGAAAAGTGCTGCAAGCAGCATCTTTGGGGCGGTTTGGGAGTGCAGTATACATCCCTCCCAAAACGCCCTGCCCATTGAAATGAATGGGCAGCACTTCCAAAGCACCTGAAAAGCACTTCGGAGGCACTGCAACACTGGCATTTTTAACCCCTTTCTTTGGGGTGAAAAGCGCACTAAAACGAGCAGCGCTTTAGCGCTAACGCACGGGCAACCCCAGTGTGAAAGGGGTCTTTAAACCCTGTAATCATTGCAGTTATCTTTCCTGTAGGACTAAAGCTGAGTGCACACTGGTGGGGTTTTTTTTTCATTCAACCAGCAGTGTTGATGTCATAATCTCCCCTGCTGTTCTATTGAATTCTGACAGCGGGGAGGCTCAAGCGCTGCTCAGATGCTTGTTTTCTAGCATGTTTCATCAAGAAAAGCCAGTCGTTGGACAGACCGCTGTACACACTGACCAAAAGTCGGTCGGTTTCTGCTGAATCAGCTGGTTTTCAGCCAGTGTATACCCAGCTTAACACAAACCTTCCCTCCAGCCTATTCACTAACCTTCCCTTTTATCTCCAACACTAATTTTTCCTGTAAGTCTCACACCAATCATTCTTGTAACCCTAAAGCTGGCCATACTCAAATTTTGGCAAGTTCCTGATGAACCCCTTTTGGGCCCCCTCCTGCCCAACATCCTTCAACTGAAAAATTAGAGTGGTGGTAAACTCTGTTTTACCATTTTATACATACAGGTAAGCCTATAATAAGGCTTACCTGTAGGTACCATGAATATCTCCTAAACATGCACTGTTTAGGAGATATTCAGAGTGCGTGCAGCCGCTGATGTCACCGCTGCTTGCACTCTGAAGGTCCTGTCATACCATTCGGGGCCCATGCCATAAACAGCAGCTCCCGCGTGCATGCACAGGAGTGACGTCATCGCTCCCCCAGGAAATCATCTAGCCAGAGGCCAGGTACCTGGAAGGAAGATCGGTAAAGATGGAAACCCTCTCAGCGGTGTCAGTACACTATGACATTACCTTGCAGGGGAATTTTTTTTTTTTTTTTCTTCAACTGCAGTTTAGTACCGCTTTTAAGGCCTGATTTACACCTCTGCAGGTTGCAGTTTGCATATTCCAGATGCATTTCGCAGTTTTTTAATACATGTTATTGATCCATTGAAGTCTATGGAACCAAAAACCAGAAAAAAGTCCCTGGCCCTTTCCATAAAATGCAAAGATGTGATCTACATCCATAGGAAACCATGTTAAATGGACTGTAGTGCGTTTCTGCAAAACTGAAAATGCATGAGTGTGAACCAGGCCTAAGTGTGTCAGCCAAACAGCAGCTGCATCCAATTAGATTAGTAACCCTCCCTAGAATTCTAATGGTAACCAGAAACACTATCCCTCTCTGTAAACTAAAACACTAACTCTCCCTGTAACCCTCATTGTAAGGGCCCTTTCACACCGACGTGTCCATGTACGGGCTCCGCTTTGCTCAGCGGGGGATGGAAAAGTAGTGTTTTTAGCGGTTCGGATGTCAGCGGACATGTCACCGCTGACATCCGTCGGTCCATAGACCTGTATGGAGCGTCCGTTCAGGTCTGCCTAAAAAAATGACAGGCGGACATGAACGGTCTGCCCGTGTGAAAGGGGCATAACCCTAACACTAACCCTTCCTGTGAACTTTTACATTAATCCCCCCTGTAACTTTCCCTGTGATTCCAACACTAAAGCTGGCCATAGATCAAAATTCAGCAGGGACCAGCCAAATTGAGATTAATCTAGATTAATTGTTCTTGATCAACCAGCTGCAGCGCTGATCGGTGTATGCTAACAGCAGAATAATCCCCACTGTAAGAATAAGAATACAATGGCACAGTGGGGAGGATTCCTCCATCCACCTTGCTTGTGTGGGTAGGGGAATCCTTCTTTTTTTTTTTTTTTTTTTTTCTTCCTGATCAACCTACCGGCTGATTGAAAAAATACGATCTATGTATGTCCTGCTTTACGCTCTCTCTTATTTAAACTGATACCCTTATTTGCATCTCTTCATTGTGCCAAAGACCAACTTGCTTGCACTGAAAGATGTCACTGCTGAAGTCCCAACATTTCCTGTTCCATCTAATATTACCTCCTGCATTGTAATATAAATATATATAGTATATACACGCACAGATCTGTCTCTCCATCCGTCCATCTATCCATCCATCCAATATCATCTGTTAAAGTCTGACTCACGTTTTATTATTGTTACTCACAGCCACTTGTTATATCTGAATGGGACTTATGATCTAAAACATCTTGGGTCTTCTGTTTTTAAGTCATGGATAATGACTTGCGCTACTTTATAACTGAATGCAGCATTTTTCTTTCCACAGATTAGCTGCAAACTCTTTGTGTTTAACAAAGAAAACCAGGTGTGGACAGAAAGAGGACGGGGCTACCTTAGGCTCAATGACTTGGCTGTTAATGATGATGGACCATTCCGATCTCGTATAGGTAAGGTGAAGGTTTTAAAGCGTAATTCCAGCTGACGCTTTTTGTTCTTTAAAACTTTCAATAGAGAGGGGAAGGGTGAGAACCTGTCGACGCGTAACCTCATCCTCAATTGCAAGCTGCAGATAGAGGGTGTTTTTTGTATGCTGGCGGGTTCATGTGACACTTCCCCAGCTGCCATTAAGAGGGGGGATCTCCAACATGTACATGTATAACAATAACAAGAGTATTAGAATGGGTAGGGGCTAGAACATTTTGTCAAGGTTTTTTTTATTTCCATCTGCATTCCTATTTAGTCAGGTCTGTCACTTGCTGTCTTAGTGACTGTGACAATCAGGACAGGAAGTGAGGAGAAATCTCGCCAGTGAGACACAGCAATGAAAACCTACTCCTAATCCCCCCCCCCAAAAAAAATTAATAAAAGTTTGCCTCATGTTTAACAACATATTATGGGTCCTATATATTTTTCTTTGCTGCTGTACTTACGGTGGCAAAATTAACATTCAGATTATTAATCAGCCAGTCCTATGCTTACGTACACTGTCCAGCTGCAGCAGCCTAGCAGTTATGCCCTGTACACAGGATAGGATTTTCCGATGGAAAATGTGTGATAGGACCTTGTTGTCGGAAATTCCGACCGTGTGTGGGCTCCATCACACATTTTCCATAGGAATTTCTGACACACAAAATTTGAGAGCTTGCTATAAAATTTTCCGACAACAAAATCCGTTTTCGTAAATTCCGATCGTGTGTGCCACGCATGCTCAGAATAAATTAAGAGACGAAAGCTATTGGCTACTGCCCCGTTTATAGTCCCGACGTACGTGTTTTACGTCACCATGTTCAGAACGATCGGATTTTCCGACAACTTTGTGTGACCGTGTGTATGCAGGACAAGTTTGAGCCAACATCCGTCGGAAAAAATCCGATGGATTTTGTTGTCGGAATGTCCGATCAATGTCCGACGGTGTGTACAGGGCATTAGTGATGAAGTTACATCCAGGGGTAGATTTACTAAAACCGGTGCATGTTGAATCTGCCGCAACTGTGCATAGTAACCAATCAGCTTCTAACTTCAGCTTGTTCAATTAAACTTTGACAATAAAACCTAGACGCTGAAGATTTTGCATGCACCAGCTTTAGTAAATCTCCCCATTAAGCCTAATACACAGTGGCCAAATGTCGGCCGGCAGCGGCCAGTACATTAGAAACTGGCCGAATTTCGGCCCCTGTGACTGGCAGCTGGTCTGTTCGGCCCGGCCAGCTTCTAGCGAAGGCTCATGACCAGAAAAGGTCTTCCGACCGGTTCCCAGCCAGTGGCTGAGAGCGCTGACCAGAGTGTTTTGATGGGGGGGCTGTCCCACTGTCAGAACACAATAGAACCACAGGGGAGATTGCTGTACTAACATCAGATTGTTAGTACATCAGCTCCTCCTGAGCTGTCAGGTGTGTACTAGGCTTTAGGCTGAATTCTGACTGCAGCACATTGAGTTTTTGTTATCCTGAGAATCTTGTCTGAAAAAGGCAAGGGAGGCATTTTATGCTATAATGAATGCCATGTTTGCAATGGAGATCTTTAGGCTTGAGTATTTATTTTTGAGTGATTATTCTTTATCGTACATCATGGGACACAGAGCCATAGTATTAACCTAATGGGTTATAGGCCACCTTCAGGTGATGGACACTGGTATACCCAATACAGGAAGTTCACCCCCCTATATAACCCCTCCTCCTTTCAGGAGTACCTCAGTTTTTTAGCCAGTGTCTAAGGTCTTGGTCACGAGTGAAGATATGCTCTGAAGAGCTCCAGGAGGGGTCCCATGCTGGATTTAAACAGCCCCCATAGACCAGATCCATCCAAAGTGCCACTAAGGCCAAGGTGGATGGTACCTGGGCCTCGCTTAAGAATGCCTGTAATGCCTTTCTTTGTAGGGCTGGATCCCAGGACCCAGGACTTTTTTGGTCATGCTACATTACCTAAAGTTAACCGAGGGGTGCTATACAGGTCCAAAGCAGTGGACCCCCTATAATAGGGACCCAGTCCTTGAAGGTTTGCTAACGCAGCCCGCCATGATGGGTGAAGTTTGGATCCGTCTGTTACAGCAGTATCCTGCAGCGAGGAAAAGGTAAGGGAAGAAGCCTAGGAACTGTCAAAAGTCCACCTATGCTTTTTGTCTTGCATAAAGTTAAAATGTTGTCATGCCTAAAGTCTCCACTAGAGGGAGTAAATGCATACCTTAGTACGTTGCTTCTCAGTTGCTCCGAAGTCCCAGCCAAACAGCACGTGTGTGGTCTCAAAAGCCATGGGAGATCCTCATCCTGAACATTTCCTCTATTGGGGGATGGAGGTACAACTGAAGCTTGTATTCCACCCCCAGGTGCTGGGAACTCTAGTCGTGTCTCCACGCTGTCATCCTCGCCTGAGATACCAGATATGGCAAGCCAGGGTGAGTCATTGGGACCAATTGGTGGTGCAACTGCTTCTCACATTTCAGCCCCTGTATACTTGACTGAAAATACATTTTCCTCCACCCTGCAGGGCCTAGAAGGAAGATTAGCGACTTTAATCGCATCTGCTGTCCAAAAGGATAGGAAGCGTGTTAGATCCCCCTCTCCCACATCAGACCCCTTACCAAGAGAACAGTGGGCACAGGATGAGGTGTTGCCCTCAGGGGATCAGGAAGAAAGGCAAACTGATTACTCCTCTGCAGAGGAAACAACGGTAGATGAACCTTTTTCAGCCTCGCAATCTGAGAAATTGCTGGTACAATCTCTTACAGAGATGGTTCGTACTTCTTTCAAGCTACCTCTAGCAGAGTCAGCTGATAGTTCTGTTTCTTCTGTGGGTTCCTTAAAACCTTCACAGCCGTTTCATGTGTTTCCTGTACATACATTATTAGAAAAGCTTATTTATACTGAATGGGATCACCAAGATAAGCATTTTTCCCCTCCAAAGAGATTCACAGCACTCTATCCCATGGAGGAGAAATTCTCCAAAAGATGGAAGGTACCAGCAGCTGACGCTGTGATTTCCAGTGTGAATAATAGTCTAACTTTGTCAAGTAGACAATGCACAAATGCTTAAAGATCCAACTGATAAAATATTGGAATTTCTGTTAAAATCCTCTTTTTCTTTGGCAGGTGCAGTTACTGCGGTTATTGCAGCGACTGCCCGCAGTAGCTGCAATAGGCATCTGTCAGTCCCTAAGGGACCAGTTTAGACAGGTCCTTAAAGAGGTCCCTGCACAACAGGCCCACGATTTGGCCGAACTACCAAAGGCGCTATGTTTTGCCATAGACGCCATGAAAGATTCTATTCACCAGGTGTCCCGCCTTGCGCTTGTGCTAATACACATGCGTAGGACCTTGTGGTTAAAAAATTGGTCAGCCGAAGCACCTTGCAAAAGGCTTCTGACTAGTTTCCCTTTTCATGGGGATTGACTATTTGGGGATGATTTGGACAAATACATCTAAACGATTTCGATTATGAAGAGTACTCTTTTTTGCCAGTCAAAAGAAAGTATAAACATCCTTCATTTAAACTGACTCTTTCCCCTGCGCCAGGGGCATCCGCCTCTAGGCAGTGGCGATGGCCTCCACCGTCAGACTCTAGAGGAAAGCCTCAGGGTCAGGCCCAGGCACAGAGAAAGACCTGTGGCCGGAAATCTGCAAAGCAGAATACTAAAGCCTCATTATGAAGAGGCGCCCCCCCTCGCCAGAGTGGGGGGGAAGACTTCTGCAATACTCAGAAGTCTGGCAAGAGGAAATTCAGGACAGATGGGTCATCTCCATGGTGTCTCTAGGTTACAAACTAGAATTTTGGTAGTTTCCACCGTCTCCTTTTCTGAGATCGAACGTTCCCAAAGATCCAGGGAAAAGACAATCTCTGTTTCAGGCATTAGACCGATTACTAGCTCAGGGGGTGATCATACAGATCCCCACAGAAGAGCTAGGTTTGGGATTTTATTCAAACCACTTTACGGTAGCAAAACCGGATGGGGGTGTCAGACCCATTCTAGATCTAAAAAATCTAAATCCGTTCCTGAAGATCCGCTTCTTTCTCATGGAGTCGATCAGGTCAGTAGTTTCTATCCTACAAGGAGGAGAACTTCTGGCGTCTATCGACATCAGGGATGCATATCTGCATGTCCCTATATTTCCCGCTCACCAAAGGTTTCTGCGGTTTGAAGTAGAACAGCAGCACTTTCCGTTTGTAGCCTTGCCCTTTGGGCTAGCCACAGCACCCTGGGTGTTCACAACAGTACTGGCCCCACCTCTAGCCATGTTAAGGGCACACACCATAACAGTTTTGGCGTACCTAGACAATCTATTGCTAATAGCTAATTGCTAATTGCTAATATTGGAGCAAAGTGTACGCATTACAACCAATTACCTGAAAAATCTGGGTTGGACTCTTAACCTAGAGAAGTCTTCCTTAAAACCGCTAAAAAAGCTAGAGTATTTGGGTCTGATCATAGATACAGCCCAGAAAAAGGTATTCTTGCCTCAGGCAAGAATCAGCTCCATAAGAGAGTTTTGGTGCGGATGGTCAGGTCGAAAGGAGATCCCTCCATTCGCCTTTGCATGAGGTTGTTAGGAAAGATGGTGGCTTCGTTCGAAGCAGTTCCCTATGCCCAGTTCCATTCGAGACACTTGCAAAACAGTATTCTATCTGCTTCGAACAAAACGATCCAAGCTGTAGACTTACCAATGCGGCTGTCCCCAAGGGTGTCCAAAAGCCTCAATTGGTGGTTACTAACCCAGAATCTGCTGAAAGGAAAATCCTTCTGACCAGTTATCTGGAAAGTGGTAACAGATACCAGCCTTTCAGGCTAGGGAGCAGTACTAGAGAAGACAACTGTCCAGGGACAGTGGTGAAGGTCTGAAAGAACATTGCCCATCAATATTCTAGAGATTCGGACAGTTCTTCTGGCTCTGAAGGCCTGGACTTCCATGTTATGGGATTGTCCTGTCAGGATCCATTTCGACAACGCCACAGCGGTGGCCTATACCAATCACCAAGGGGGCACCAAGAGTCTTGCAGCGCAGACAGAGGTGAACTATATTCTAACTTGGGCAGAAAGGAATATTCCGTACCTATCAGCAGTCTTCATTCCGGGAATAGAGAATTGGCATGCGGACTACTTGAGTCGCCAGCAGTTATTCCCAGGGGAATGGTCTCTTCACCCCAACATTTTTCGGGCTGTTTGTCAAAGATGGGGGACGTAGATATTCTAGCATCAGGATTCAACATGAAGTTAGTCAACTTTGTGTCCAGGACAAGGAATCCATTCGCATGCCGAACAGATGCGTTGGTGACCCCGTGGGATCAGTTCTCACTGATCTATGCATTTCCCCCAATTCAATTGCTGCCTCGACTTCTTTGCAGGATCAAGCTGGAAAGAAAGTCGGTAATTCTGGTAGAACCAGCATGGCCCAGAAGGTCATGGTATGCAGAAATCGTAAAGAGGGCAGTGGAGGATCCATGGTCCCTTCCACTACGGCCAGACCTACTCACACAGGGGCCGATATTCCATCCTACCTTACGAACGCTAAATTTAATGGTTTGGCTATTGAAACCCACATTCTGAAGAAACGTGGGCTTTCCAGATCAGTTGTCTCTACTTTAATTAATGCAAGGAAGCCAGCTTCCAGAACTATATATTATAGAGTCTGGAGGGCTTATGTTTTCCGGTGTGAATCCAAGGGTTGGCACCCTCGGAGATATATCATAGGGAGAACTCTTGCCTTTCTACAATTAGGGGTAGAGATGAAGTTGGCCTTGAGTACTATTAAAGGCCAAGTCTCAGCTTTATCGGTCTTATTTCAAAGATCACTTGCTACATATTCTTAGTCCGGGGTTTTATGCAAGGGGTGATGCGGATTAATCCACCAGTTAGATCACCTTTGAACCCTTGGAACTTGAACTTAGTTTTGTCAGTATTACAAAAACAGCCATTTGAACCGATACAGCATATTCCCTTAGTCCTTCTGACAAGGAAGCTGGTGTTCTTGGTTGCTATATCCTCAACAAGGAGGGTTTCGGAACTGGCTGCTCTTTCTTGTAAAGAGCCATACTTGATTATTCATGAGGACAGAGTGGTGTTGCGCCCTCGTCCAGATTTTTTGCCAAAAGTGGTCTCAGGTTTTCATCTGAACCAAGATATTGTCCTGCCATAGTTTTTTCCAAAACCATGTTCCAGGTAAGAAAAGTCACTACATTGTCTTGATGTGGTCAGAGCAGTGAAAGTCTATTTAAAGACAACTGCTCAGATTCGGAAGACTGATGTCTTATTTATTCTGCCAGAGGGTCCTAAGAAAGTACAGGCAGCGTCGAAATCCACTGTCGCTAAGTGGATTCGACAAGTTATAATTCAGACTTATGATTTAAGTAATAAGATTCCCTGTTTTCAAGTCAAAGCGCACTCTACCAGGTCGGTTAGTGCTTCTTGGGCAGTGCGTCTTCAGGCCTCCATGGCTCAGATCTGTAAGGCCGCAACTTGGTCTTCAGTACATACATTCACAAAATTTTATCAGGTGGATGTAAGGAGGTATGAGGATATCGCCTTTGGACGCAGTGTGCGGCAGGCAGCAGTATAGGTCCTCGAGTCTGGGGGTACCCTGCGTGTTGTCTCTCCCTCCCCTCAAATAGCATTGCTATGGGACGTCCCATTAAGTTAATACTATGGCTCTGTGTCCCATGATGTACGATAAAGAAAATAGGATTTTTATAACAGCTTACCTGTAAAATCCTTTTCTTGGAGTACATCATGGGACACAGAGGTCCCGCCCCTCTTTTTGGGGTTTAGATATATTGCTTTGATACAAAAACTGAGGTACTCCTGGAAGGAGGAGGGGTTATATAAGGGAGTGAACTTCCTGTATTGGGTATACCAGTGTCCATCACCTGAAGGTGGCCTATAACCCATTAAGTTAATACTATGGCTCTGTGTCCCATGATGTACTCCAAGAAAAGGATTTTACAGGTAAGCTGTTATAAAAATCCTATTTTTTCCACCCACTACTTTAACATCACATATTAAATCCTATCTAAGAAAGTTGTATCAGAGTATAAAGAAATAAAGCCGGAAAAAGTTTGTTGACCAGAGTTACCCATGAGAATGTTAATAATATCAGCAGAGATCCTCCCAGTGGACATGGTGTCTGCAGCGAACATGGAGTGTCTTATGATTCTGCTGATTACTATCACTTCCTCTTTGTGTTTCTCACTCATACAGCTCAGAATATAGGGGAAAGGTCATGTTCATTTTTTTAAAAACAAGCGAATGCTCAGGCGTTTTGTGCTCTAGCTGATACCACAGTCAGCAGACTTTCTTGTTCTTTGGCCTACCATCTTCTCCCTCTGGTTTGTTATCAATTGTTTGCACATTCCAGAGTTTCACTCCAACACCTTCTACATTGTGTTCACAGGAAGAAAATGAATACTAGCTTTAGTTGGTCGATTAGCGTTATCAGCTGAAATGGTCCATTCTTTTGCATGCATTTTTCTGAACAATGCAAGACGTAGCGTGCAGGAAGTTTTCTAATTAACTGCCGTGTTGACAAATTACCTTCTCTAAAACATGTCCCATAGATGAGAAATAGACAGATAGGCAAGCCTTAAAGCATTTGTTACCCCCCCAAAAAAAAGGATTCTGCTCCTTTAAAGCATTTTATACAGCAGTGTGCTTGTGCTGTGTCATTTGGTCCCCTGTAACACATGAAATACCTGGCTGATCCTGCCAGTTTCTGCCCTCCCCTTTGTAAACTGATCACGGCTCCTCATAGCTGCTGAGCCCTGACACCGTGGTCAGTTTACGTGCCTCCGTCACCCGCAATCCTCCTGTCCTCCTCTGTGCTCTCTCCTCCCTCCCCTCCCTGCCTTTCAGATCCTGTGACAGTGCCCGCCCCCTGCAACTCCTGCTGCTCTCATAACACTTGAAATCTTAACAATCCTCCTTCTTTCCTACTCACGTGACCCGTCGGCACTCTCTCTCCCTCTCCTCTCCCTCTCCCTCGATCTCTCCCTCGATCTCTCCCTCGATCTCTCCCTCGATCTCTCCCTCGATCCTTCCTTCGATCTCTCCCCCTCCCTCTCGATATCTCTCTCTCTCTCTCTCTCTCTCTCTCGATCTCTCTCTCTCGATCTCTCTCTCTCTCGATCTCTCTCTCTCTCTCTCTCGATCTCTCTCTCTATCTCGATATCTCTCTCTCTCTCTCTCTCTCTCTCTCTCTCTCTCTCTCTCTCTCTCTCGATCTCTCGATCTCGATCTCTCTCGATCTCGATCTCTCTCGATCTCTCTCTCTCTCTCTCTCTCTCGATCTCTCGATCTCGATCTCTCTCGATCTCGATCTCTCTCGATCTCTCGATCTCTCGATCTCTCTCGATCTCTCTCTCTCTAGATCTCTCTCTCTCTAGATCTCTCTCTCTCTCGATCTCTCTCTCTCTCGATCTCTCTCTCTCTCGATCTCTCTCTCTCTCGATCTCTCTCTCTCTCGATCTCTCTCTCTCTCTCGATCTCAATCTCTCTCGATCTCAATCTCTCTAGATCTCAATCTCTCTAGATCTCAATCTCTCTAGATCTCAATCTCTCTAGATCTCTCTCTCTCTAGATCTCTCTCTCTCTAGATCTCTCTCTCTCTCGATCTCTCTCGATCTCTCTCTCTCTCTCTCGATCTCTCTCTCTCTCTCTCGATCTCTCTCGATCTCTCGATCTCTCTCGATCTCTCGATCTCTCTCTCGATCTCTCGATCTCTCTCGATCTCTCTCTAGATCTCTCTCTCTCTAGATCTCTCTCTCTCTAGATCTCTCTCTCTCTAGATCTCTCTCTCTCTCTCTCGATCTCTCTCTCTCTCTCGATCTCTCTCTCTCTCTCTCTCTAGATCTCTCTCTCGATATCTCTCTCTCTCTCTCTCTCTCTCTCTCTCTCTCTCTCTCTCTCTCTCTTGACGTCAGCTGGGGGATCTTGGCCCCACCCGCTGCATCTGTGCAGGTCACGTGATCGCAGGAAACAGCTGTGAAATACGGTAAATAAGGATTTTTTTTTTGTAAAACACAGACAGTAGAAGCTGTCGTTAGGAAGGGAGGAGGATTGTGTAAAGTTGGAAAAGTGGGTTAACAACCACTTTAAAGAATAACTGCACTTTTGTCAAAACAAATCCCCTCTGGGTGATCTAAGTACATTGCAAGGATTATAACAAACTTTGTAGCAGATTACTACAGGTTGTTGCTCCTGATAAAAGAACGGTTTGTTTTATCAGACTGATTGCAGACCGATTCTGAATGGGAGGGTCTGGATCATTATATTCACCTGGTGCATTCTGTGTTCTATTGAGAACAGTTGCAGTGTCTGCATCCCTTTAGAAGTATTTAACCCTTGGGAAATCTCACCAAAATTGAAATTCCTATTTCAGAGGATGCCTAAAATCTGACTTGTATCTTAGTGCAGACTTCTAAGAAAATCAGTGAGCCAATCAGACAAACAGGAAATTACCTTTCTGGGGGCGTTCTGTATACAAACGGTGTATAGAATGCTTCCAGGTTACCATATTGCATTGAACTTTATGGACAATTACCACTGTAAATTAAAACTTGACAGATTGCCTAACCCCTCTGCACTGCAAAAAAAAAGTTTTTTCGCCTAGATATACACTTTGAATCCTATTATTATAGTTCCACTGACACATTGCAGAATCATCTCTTCCTTTCCTCATGCTGACAATGCTGCCTCTGCTTTGTTTAGAGACCATGTCACCAGATCAGTTTTCTTAACCACCTGCCGCCAAATCGCATACCTAGTACGTCGTTTGACTTCAAGTGGTTATACGGCATCACCCCGGTACCGTTTTTTAGAGTCGAAAATCAGCTCTCTTTTAATAGCAGTTTGAGAAGCTAACTAGTCGCTCGATTGCTATTACAAGCAGCCTCCCCCTCTCCTTCCATGGCTTGCTCTGGCTCCCCCGTCCCACTGGGACTTTTTAGAAAATAACACAACTTATTGTGGATTTTTGAACATGTTTATAAGTTGTATATTTATTTGTTACACATTGGTTGTAAGCACTGTCTTTTCTTAGGTAAAGGGACTTATTTATTTTGTTTGAGACACTATGGGGTAGGCGGAGCCCCTGAGGATGCGCTGTATATGCTATATGCTGACGTCACGCCACGCGGCTCTGTCTCGGAGCGGCGGCCATTGGAGTAAGTTTTGGCCGCATTTTTTTTTGTTCAGTATCCATATGGATTTTTATTGTTTTAGGACTACCAATACATACTACACCATATACCAAATTTCTGGTTCTGGGTGGTGAGCATTTCCTCAGCAGGATGAATGCTGGGTAGCACTTTGATTCCCTGAGAAGGGGGATCATCATTACAGGCTAATTATCATTAGTCTTCTGGTGAGTGCAATGTGGTGGAGGATTTGCACCAACGGAGGAGTGGATTGAATATGGACCTTGCCCCTTTTCTTTTTACACTGATGCACTTTGTGGTTGATAGCTGGGATTATTAACCGCTTGCTGGGATTACTACAGTTTGGACTATAACAATGGTCTAGCACATTTTGATGCTTTATTTGAACATGTTTAACGTTTATTGATATATATTTTATCCATTTGTGATTGGGTGTGATACACATTTCCAGTATTTTGATACACCTGTTTTTACAAGTAATATCTTTATGAGATAATATATCACTTGTCTTAGTGCTGCACTTTTTTTTTTTTTTTTTTGTTCATTGTTTGATAGGGTGGTCAGCTATTTAGTGCTAGCTGCTCTTTGTTTGATAATATTTTTATTGCTGAGTGCTCATTGTTTTCTTTCTATTTACATACATTATGGGGTTGGTTTACTAACACTGGAGAGTACAAAATCTGGTGCAGCTCTGCATAGAAACCAATTGGCTTCCAGGATTTTTTTTTTTTTTTGTCAAATCTCAATGAACAAGCTGGAGTTAGAAGCTAATTGGCTACCGTGCAGAGCTACACCAGATTTTGCACACTGCGGTTTTGGTAAATCAACCCCTGTATGTCTTGATGACAGCAGCCTTATTCATAATTTGAAGTCTATTTTATATACATTATCCACAACAGCGCAGGTGTCATATACCGTATTTATCGGCATATAACACACACATTCATTTTAAGAGGGAAGTTTCAGGGAAAAAACTTAAATTTTAAATAAGGAACTTTGAAGCAAAATAAGGGTTAGTGCCCATCTGCAGCCTCACCATTGCCATCAATGCAGCCTGATTAATGCCCACCTGCAGCCTCACAAGTTCCATCAATGCAGCCTTATTAGTCCACATCAATGCAGCAGCCTCGCCATTGCCATCAATGCAGCAGCCTCGCCATTGCCATCAATGCAGCAGCCTCGCCATTGCCATCAATGCAGCAGCCTCGCCATTGCCATCAATGCAGCAGCCTCGCCATTGCCATCAATGCAGCAGCCTCGCCATCTATTGACTTCCTATTACAGAGGCCGCCAAGTAAACAGGAGATTCTCACTGTATGTAATCTGATGGCACTCGTCCCCTGAAATTGAAGTATTGGCGTATAACACGCACACGCTATTTGCACCCGATTTTCATGGTGAAAAAGTGAGTGTTATACGCCAATAAATACAGTATTTGTTATAGGCATTTGTTTCTATAGTTGCATTTTTAAGGGAATAAAGCACACGGGATTGTGCATGTATTTATTGCAGAGATGTAAGGTGACCTCTGTCACTGGTACAGTAAGTGAATGGAAATTCCCCTACAGGAGAGCAAACATAGCTCTGTATACTAAATATAATACAATGAACCTCCGTGCCTCTGGAAATAATGTGCAAAATAGAGTGTTGTAAGCTGCGGGACACCTCCTTTTTCCAAACGGAAAATAGTAAAGCAGTTCAAATATAGTTAAGTTGGTGCAGCTCTCTCAACAAAAACATATATTAACCATTTGCCGAATGCGCTATAGCAAAATGACCACTACAGCGCAGTCGGCCAGTTCTGGGAGGGCATCATATGACGTCCTCCCGTGATCGTGCTTGCTGCGGTATGCTCTGTGATTGCTGTGTCCTCTGAACACAGCTGATCTCAAATCGGGGTAAATAGCCAATCTGCAGCTTTTTACATCGTGGTCAGCTGTGATTGGACACAGCTGATCACGTGGTAAACACACTTGCCGGTTATCGGCATTTATTCCTCTCGCTGTCAGTGTGAGGAGAGAGCCGGTAACCGCCTAGTTGAAGGGGGACATCTGCACTGATAATCGGGGTACAATCAGTGCCCATCAATGCCACATATCAGTGCTGCCTTTTAGTGCTCATCAGTGCAGCCTTGTCAGTGCAAATCCGTGATGAATTACCTGTTTGCAAAATTTCAGTCCAACAGATTTTTTTTTTTTTTCAAAATTGTCGGTCTTTTTTCCTTTGTTTAGCATAAAATAAAAAACCCAGTGGTGATTAAATACCACCAAAAGAAAGCTCTATTTGTGTGAAAAAAATGATAAAAATGTCATATGGGTACAGTGTTGCATGACCGCGCAATTGTCAAAGTGCAACCGCACTGAAAGCTGAAAATTGGTCTGGGCAAGAAGGGGGTAAAAGTGCTCAGTAGGCAAGTGGTTAAATTTAATTATACCGAATAAAACTTTTTTTTTTTTTATCTTGCTATGGGTGGTTGTAAGCTATTACCTTGTAAAATTGTTAACTATTAACTTCAGTGCAATGTGTGAAGCAAAACTTAAATAATCTAGTGTTAACATGGAGGTTCTCACCTTTCCCCATTCAGTGTTTGTATTAATTACTTTGTGCCCCTATTGGAGGTACAGTATGTTCTATCTCAGTGATGATCTTCACTGAAACAGGAATTGGGGGAAATTTTTGAGAAGTAGAAACCCGGCTAAGCTTCTAAAATCACTTTTGGCTGGAGTTCTTTTGTAAAGTATGGGTAGCATGTTCATGTTAGAGTTTACTCCTAGGGTTATATGTACAGACTAAGCAGAGCCGTGCATGTTGTTGTATTTCAGTGATGCGGAATCACGGCAATTTGAAGCTAATCCTGAACAGTGTAATCTTCAATGAGATGAAGCTGGAGAGAGCGAACAGCAGGAGTCTGCGTATCACCGCCACTGATCTGACTGACAGCAGCCTCAAAGTATTCCTCGTGCAGGTAAATCAATAGCCCCAAACTTTCAGCTATGAAGTCATTATCATTTTATTGAATTGTATTGTAACTGTACTATCTGCCCTCATGTTGTAAAGCGTTGCGCAAACTGTTGGCGCTATATAAATCCTGTATGATAATAATAATTGGTAAAAACATATGTGAAGATACAGTCAGCGCATTTCGGGTTTTCCCCCTTTTTTGGGGGGATTTTGCCGCTTTATCAGGCGTATGTTTGAAGTGTCTACATTCAGTGCAGACCTACCTACTTGAATCATACACATGATAAAGTATTAAGGGCCAAACCACAAGCACTGAGCAAGGACATTTTTATTATTAAATTCATTCTTTTTTTTTTTTTCTTAATAATCTAATTATATCTGACAATTACAGTATTAAGCAGAGTCACACTATTAACACTACACAGCTTTCTTCATTACAGTGAAGGGTTTAAGGGGTAGTCTGCAACTCCCCTGTCTTTTCTCTACTGATTATTTAACAGAGGCAATAATTTAAACCATAAAAGAAGCTTCTAATAATTTTCCATATCATCTTCATCTATCATCTTCCTATCCCTCTTTTATTTTTCAGGCAAGTGTGAAAGATGCTGCACGCCTTCATGCTGCAATCCATCATCGGCTCATTGCAATGAGCAGCTTCCGGGCCAAGCAGGAGAGCATGGCCATCAATGAGGATGAAAACCGCTCCCATTCACAGCTTCTCCACAGCGATTCTGAGGATGAAGAGGATGACGAAAGGAAATTGTGTTCTAGCAAGATGTCAGGTATGATTATCATTAGATTTGCTAAATGGATGAACTATCAAAACAGACGTTCTGCATAAGATGGCCATAGAATACACTAAAAACCTGCCTTTAGAACCACTTTACCAATAAAGGCAAAACCTTTTTAGTTTTGGATAGAGTGTAGGGTTTATTATTGCTGTCTTTGTCCTCATTAGGGAGTTTCACCCTCTCACCTCTAGTTATCCTGGTGACCATTTACACTGAGAGGGAAAGAAAATCTAAAATTTTGATTGACCTCAGAAGGAATAGAGGAGGGAATCTTCCAATAGGGACACTGGTAGGGTTGCACTGATACCACTTTTTTAAGACCGAGTACAAGTACCAATTCTTTTTTTTTTTTTTTCAAGTACTCGCAAATACCGATTACTTTTATTTATTTTTTTTTTTTTTTTATGTCGTGACAGTTTTTTAAAAGCACAATACAGACTAATGATGTCTTTGCAGCACTGATAGGTGACACTGACTGATGGGCACTGATATGCAGCACTGATGGCTGGCACTAATAGGTGACACTGACTGATGGGCACTGATATGCAGCACTGATGGCTGGCACTAATAGGTGGCACTGACTGATAGTCACTGATATGCTGGCTCTGATAGGTGGCATTTATGGGCACTGATAGGTGTAACTGATGGGCAGGCAGTGGCAATGAAATGCAGCACTGATTGCGTTGGCAATTGCAGGCAGCCTGGCATGATAAATGAACGATGAGAGACCATCAATAACAGTTTAAACTTTCTCCGGTATACAAGTGTTGCGACCCTCATCTTGGTACACCTTGCACTTGGCCTCAGTAAGCAGTAGTCAGAAAGCGGCAGTGGACATCTTGTTACACCCAGCCCATATAGTTGGTGAACTATATGGGCTGGGTGTAACCAGATGTCCGCTGCCGCCTTGTGACTGCTGCTTACAGAGGCCGAGTGCAGGGTGTACCAAGATGGGCGTCGTGCTGTTCAATCTACGACAGAGACTGGGGGCCGTCAACTCCGTTAACTAATGTGACTGCCCGGGTCACCGATGCAGCAACCCACACCCCTGCCCCCAGCCAGCTTACCTTCCGCTGCTGCCAGCCTGCCAGGACTCGCTCTCCGCTCCGCCCACTGACTTCCGAGAGTCGCCCCTTCATGAAAAGGTATCTGCTCAGGCATCAGGAACATTTGCCTGAGTACAAGTACTTGGGCAAATACTCGGTATCGGCACCGATACTAGTATCGGTGCAACCCTAGACACTGGTGTCAACTTCACAACTTTACCCTCTCTTCCTGTTGTGGCTATGGAACAGGAAGTGAAGGGAAATCGCCACAATTGTACATAGATGACAAGGAAAAACTGGCAGGGGGGGTTATAACCATCTATTGCGCTATCCAATATGAAGAAAAAAAAGTTTTGGCAATAGTTCTACTTTGAAAAGGCAGACTCTATTGAAATGATTTACTAAAGGCAAATAGACTGTGCAGTTGCTCCAGGGCTAAGTAAATGAGGGGAAGGTCTGCTGACTTCCATCACCCAGTCATGTGCAATCAAAATTCATTTTTTTTGTTTTTTTTTTTATTATGCTTGCATGTGATTGGGTATTCTTTGTGAAGTGAAGCTTTACCTCATTTACTAAGCTCTGGAGCAACTGCACTTGAAAGGGCACTGTCTATTTGACTTTAGTACATCAACCCCATTGGATCACTTGGTCTTTTTCCTGCTATCAGTTTTCTGTGTTTCCCAAAACGATTAACCACCACAGGACTGCCCTATAGTTTTACTGCTACAGGGCAGCCGATCTGCGCAGGATCGTGTGTGTATATATGTGTGTGTGTGTGTGTGTGTGTGTGTGTGTGTGTGTGTGTGTGTGTGTATATATATATATATATATATATATATATATATATATATATATATATATATATATAATATATGAGATTTTATATATTATCTCTAATAAATAAATAAATATATATATATTATGCGATCCCGCACTTCCGGGTAGCGTACGCAAATGTGCGCCACTGGCGGCTTGCTCCCACTGTGATTATGCACAGCAGGAGCCAATCAGAACAACATCCGCATGGAAGAAAACCACCAGGCCTTCAGAAAAAAACTAAAGACCTTCCTTTTCTGAGAAGTTGACATCAGAGAATGCATCCAGCGCCTTGAGGCGATTCAGTTCGCATTTGCAGCGCTTTATAAATCATTCATTCATTCATTCATTCATTCATTCATTCAGAATTGCCATTCTGTCAGTAGGGAAGGCATGGATCTTGTCTTCCCTTAGTAAAAGTACCTCCCACACAGTACACAAACACAGGCTAGGCACACAGTTAACCCCTTGATCGCCCCTGGTGTTAACCTCTTCCCAGCCAGTGTCAGTACAGTGACAGTACATATTTATAGCACTGATCACTAGTCCCCAAAAAAAGTGTCAGTGTCCGATTTGTCCGCCGCAATATCGCAGTCCCGCTATAAGTCGCTGATCGCCGCCATTACTAGTGAGAAAAAAATTTTTACATAAATATATCCCATAATTTGTAGACGCTATAACTTTTGCGCAAACCAATCAATATACGCTTATTGGGATTTTTTTCTAACAAAAATATGTAGCAGAATACATATTGGCCTTAATTGATGAAGAAATTTGGTTTACATTTTTTTTATTGGATGTGTATTCTAGCAGAAAGTAAATTGTCACCTTTTTTTTGTTTGTAGCTCAAAAAAAAAAATTGCAGTGGTGATTGAAGAAGAGTTCTGCCCGCCCCCACTCCCATTCTGTAGCTGCTCACTTTTAATGATTAGGACACTTGCCTATCCTGGAATCCAGCGATGTCCGTACCCCAGCCAATGTTTTCATGGGCACTCGGGTGCTGCCGCCCCCATTCGTAGTAAGGGAACCCGAAAGTGAAGCCTTTCGGCTTCACAGCCAGCTGCAGTTTCTGAATGGCTCGGCGGCAGGGGAAGGAGGGGGGGGGTGAACTTCCAAATGATCGCAGCGCGTTATCTCAGAAGTGGGGACGGGTACCTTTCAAACTCCACCCCCTAAAAGGTGCCAAATGTGGCCCCGGAGTGGGGGGGGGCTGATAAGCAGAGGTTCCACTTTGTGATGGAACTCCGCTTTAAATACCACCAAAAGAACGCTATATTTGTGGAAAATAAGCACATACATTTTATGTGGGTACAGCGTCGCTCGACTGTGCAATCTTCAGTTAAAGTAACGCAGTGCTGTATCACAAAAAATGAGCTGGTCATGAAGGGGGGTAAATCTTCCGAATTGGTTAAAAAAAATTTAATTTTGGTTTTGCATTATACCGTATCAAAATGATACAATATCAGAATAAAACTTTTCTCCCTTTTGCAGATCATCTCCAGTTGATCCGTCAGCGGCCCGTCCTGCACTCCTGACAGTTGCTTTCCGTCCATCCTCTCTGTCGTGCGTTTTTGTACAACATCATCTCCAAGATGGCCAATATCAAACTGGAATCTGATTGGGAAAAGGAATTGCATTGAGCAAAAACATCCTTTATTAAAAAGTACTACATAGACAAGGAGTTTTAAAATAACCAGTGGATAGACTTTCCTGTCTCTACGACATGTTTGGAGTCCAGTATCTACTAAAGACTTATTTGACAGGATCATTAATTGGGACACTTTAAGAGATATAATTATATATACCTCAAGAATGATGACTGAGTGCACCTTAATATTTAGCCAAAGGATCTTGAGACAAACATTCCCAATATCAACAACGTCTCTCCTCCCCTTGTTATTTAATATTCATTAATTTGGAGATCCGTGATCATGCATCGTACCAGCAAGTCCAAGCCTGTATGTGTGTGAATTAAAAAAAGAAAAAGGTATAACTTGGTTACATTACTGTGCATCATATTGATGGCAATGATCAAGATTCCTTTGTATATGCATTGCCATATTCGTATTGCACACCGTTGCAGTCTTTTTACATCCTATTTGACATGTTTTATCATTTTTTTAATTTTATTTTTTGGTCACGGTGGCTAAGAATTTAGAGGGCTATTTTTTTTTTTCTGCTAATTTGTAAAATATATCTAATCTATTGTATGTATTTAAAATTTTCATTCTATATATATATATATATCTATATATATATAAATATATATTTATATTTTATTAAAGGTTGTTTATGGTAGTGTAATATATATATAAATTTAGAAAAAACCTATTTAACAGGGTTTGCTTGGCACATTTATAAACCGTTACTCTGTTTACATGTAAATTGAATTTTGCGTTAAGTTTTCATTTCTGATGATGTGACGTGAGTTCCCTTCTTCGGTCACTTGGAAGGATTAGTAGGCCTGTATGAGCAATGAGCTGCATGGCCTGAAAATGTATGTTTTTCCAGAGCAATCATTTGGGCTACAGCAGTATTCAGTGGTAGACATAGACAGCAAAGGGCCCCTGTGCAAGGACAATCTTTGGTACTTCCCAAGTACCATTGGTTATTGTGTAATGTTGGCAATGTGTAAAGACAGACACAAACAGATGAAGATTATGTTTTTGATATTTGGATCTCTGTCTAAGCCTCTGTTCACATGTGCGATGCGGGGAGTGCATCGATTCTTAAAAGTTTCCTGCACCGCACTGAAATCGCACCCTGTTAATGCGATCTGCCACTGGTGTCAATGTTAAGTGAATGACACCCCAAAACATTGCAAAAAAGTGCGATTGTAAGAATTGGATCTCATGGGTGTGCGGTGCTGTGCGAATTAAGCCCATACAAAATGACTGGGCTCAAATCGCACTGCAAAGAATTGCATGTTATTTGAAAAGGGAATGCAGTGCGATTCCTATCCGAATCACATGCGGTGTCCCGCACTGCACAAGTGTGAACCCAGACTAAGGCTGTGTGTGCAGATGCAGCTCACAGCAGGGGGTCCGGTGCATCCCAGTTCTCCGTTTCAGGGACAAATCAGGCCCCGGAGCTGTGTGAACTGGCTCCAATGAAAGCCGGTTACAGTCTCCTGTCATGCGAATTGGATGTGGGAAAACCCACATCCAAGTCGCATCAGTGTGAACCCAGCGTCAAGCTTACAATAGAATTTTGTAAAATTTAACTTTAGAGCTACCATGTACTTAGATCTGCACAATTAATCATTAAAAAAATTGTTATCGCGATTCAATCTGCCTCACGATTTAATTCAGCATTCCAATGGTTCATGTTAAACAAGTGCAGAGCTGTCAAAAGAAAAAAAAAAACTCAGCCAGCAATTGTTTACCAACAGCGATAAAGGGAAACCATGTTTCTCTCATTCTTTTTAGATCAAAGGAATGAACTTCAGTCTCTAAATGAGGTCAGTTTAAGCACTTACTAAACCTTTTTAGACTCTTGTTGCTTACAAGTAAAAATCGGTAAGCAACAAATTACATTATTTTATTTATTTTTTTTTTTTTTTTTTTAGCAGAGACCCTAGAGAATAAAATTGAGATCATTGCAATATTTTATGTCACACTGTATATGCGCAGCAGTCTTTCAAATGCAGGGTTTTTTTTAGGAAAAAATACACTTGAATTTAAAAAACTAAACAGTAAAGTTAGCCCAATTTTTTTGTATAATGTGAAATCGTGTTCTTTATTCTAAAAAAAAAATTGTGATTCTCATTTTATCCAGAATCATGCAGCTCTACATGTACAGCCTTTTTAAAACATTTTACCCCAGAGGAACCTTTGAAATAGTTTTCAGGCCTCAGGGAACTCCAGCTAAGATTAGTACATTGGATAGTCATTATAAAAACACCACTAATTCGGTGGGAAGAATGCCACCCTTACCTTTTAACTAAATTAAATGTAGTATCCGGGACGCTGTGCTCCCGACCAGATCAGTATACAGTGTTAAGTGGCCTCAGCCAGCAATACTCCACTAACCACGACCCTGTGATGTGTTTCGTCCCGGCCCATCAGGGCTTAGTCATAGAGGGGCTTGGTTAATGGAGAAGTGGGGCTTATGCCGCGTGCACACGGTCGGACTTTTCGTCTACAAACAGCCTGTCCGACAGACTTTTGGCGGGCTTGCGGCAGGACTTGTGGCAGACTTTCTTATGAACGGACTTGCCTACATACGATCACACAAAAGTCCGACGGATTCATACGTGATGACGTACACCGGAATAAGGAAGTTGATAGCCAGTAGCCAATAGCTGCCCTAGCGTGGGTTTTTGTCCGTCAGACTAGCACACAGACGAGCGGATTTCTGGGTCCGGCGTAGTTACGACGTAAAGATTTGAAGCATGTTTCAAATCTAAAGTCTGTCAGATTTGAGGCTGGAAAAGTCCGCTGAAGGTCCGGGGAAGCCCACACACGATCGGATTGTCAGCCAGCTTTAGTCCGTCGGCGTCCGTCGGACTTTTGTAGACGAAAAGTCCGACCGTGTGTATGCGGCATTAGTCATAGAGGGACGTGGTTAACGGAGTAGTGGGGCTTAGTCATAGAGGGACGTGGTTAATGGAGTAGTGAGGCTTAGTCATAGAGGGACGTGGTTAATGGTGTAGTGGGGCTTAGTCATAGAGGGACGTGGTTAATGGAGTAGTGGGGCTTAGTCATAGAGGGACGTGGTTAATGGAGTAGTGGAGCTTAGTCATAGAAGGGCTTGGTTAATGGAGTAGTGGGGCTTGGTCATAGAGGGAAGTGGTTAATGGAGTAGTGCTGGCTGAGGTCACTTAACACTGTATACTGGTCCTGTTGGAAGAGCACCATCCCGGATACAGGCAGTCCCCGGATTACAAACAAGATAGTATCTGTAGGTTTGTTCGTAAATTGAATTTGTATGTTGGTTTGAACAGGTAAATTTTTTTTAAGTGCAATTCCAGCCAAAAAATAATAATTTTTAATTTTTTTGGAAGACGTAGGGAAGGGTTAACACCCCTGTAACATTCGTTTTGCTGTCTGTGCCCCTGTTCAGAAAATTTCACCTCACTTTATGTCCCTGTGGGAATTGGATTTTGAAAATGTTGGGTTGTTGAGGAAACAAGGATTTGTGATAAATCTTCAGTGGATACACCTCTTATCCCATGAGAACTTACAGGAGCGATTTTCCCTTCCTAGGGGGAGATTTCCTCTCACTTCCTGTTGTCTCCCTCCATTTGTAAGTAGGAGTTGTTTGTAAATTGGATGTTTAACTCGGGGACCGCCTGTACAGCATATTACTACTGGATGAGTTATTTGGATGGCCTGCAACTGGCGCTACAAGCTTTTTTCAGGTGACAGTACATAGATAATTGGTGCCATTCTATTGGCATTCTTATTGGAGGTCAATAAGCCAGAGCACAAGGAACCCATAGCAACTCCTGGTGTAAACCATAGAGTTCCACAGAACCCTGGTTGAAATTGGCTAATGTGCTGTGTAGTAAGGGAGCCTGCCGGATTGAATACAGATTGATTGAATAGTTTGGGGAGGTCCTCATAAGACAGTTTTGGTAAACCTAAAGTTGGTTGTGCGAAGATAATCTGGTCAGATGTGTACGGGGAGCTTAAAGTGGTTGTCCCAGTGTCTGATCTATATAAAAAAAATGGCGATTATACCTTATATCAGAGCGTCTCTCGGCGCTCATGTGACTCCTCGGCTCACTTCTCTCCAGAAATTGCTTCTTTGACTGTTTAAAACTGATATCAAGGAAATTGGCAAAGTCCTCATAGGTTGAGGTGAGGAAGATTTTAGAAGAGCAGCACAGTGGTTTAATGGTTGGCACATCTGCCTTGAAGCATGGGGGTCCTTGATGAGGACACTACCTGCAAGGAGTTTGCATGTTCCCCCTGTGCTTGTGTGGGTGTCCTCCAGGTATTCTGGTTTCTTCTCATAATTCAAAAGCATACTGATAGGTTCATGTATGATATTCTAATGAGAGAGCCCGAAGATGGCTGCCTTTCCATCTGCTTAAATGGCAGATAAAATGTGTTGGGTCCCCAAAGACTCAAAGTGTGCTTTTAGGGGCACTTGACGTGTGTGTGTGTGTGTGTGTGTGGTTTTTTGTTTTGTTTTGTTATTTTTTTTTTTTTTAGTTTTTTTTTTTTTTTTTTTTTTTTTCTGCCTCTAAAAGACTTCTGTATTTAGCCTATGTGTCCATGCACTTATAGGGGATTAGAGGCAGAAAAAACCCAGAGCTAGTGCATTCAGGAGAGGAGAGTTTTGCTGTACAAAAAAGGCCTTCCTTTGTTTCAGAATAAATGAATAATTTGGACAATAAAATGAATGAACGCCAAACATTGATGTGGTTAAACGCATTTAAAAAAAACGTGCCTTTAGGCACGTTTTTAATTGCTGTTTTCTGCTGCCAGGGGTAGGACATTTAGGTCTGGTTCACACCTATGCATTTTTTAGTGCGTTTTCACTTTTGCACGGAACACACTACAGTCCATTTAACATGGTTTCCTATTGGTCATGTTCACATCTGTGCATTTTATGGAAAGGGCCAGGGACTTGTTTTTGGTTCCATAGACTTTAGTGGACCAAAACGTCTATTGCAAAATGCACTCGGAGTATGCAAACTACAACCTGCATAGGTGTGAATCAGGCCGTAGAAGAATTGCAGTGTGCAAGAGGCCTAAAAGAATAGGAAAAAAATAATGAACACTCAATTCTCTGTGCTGTCCTTTGAAGAATCCACAAGAGGGCGCAGGTCACATACATACTGTATGATCTGTTCTGAACTGAATTCAATGGTCACCTGGGTCAGTGACAACACTTGTTCCACTGAAAAAGAAGCACCAACTTGTCACAGCTGTGTTAAGGGTGGGGTGTCACTGAAAAATGAACTGGGGATCTTTTATATATATATATATTTTATTTTTTGCATGATGGCACTTATTGCTAGTGAAAATCAAATGTTAAAGCGGGGGTCCACCTATCTATCGTTTTTTTTTTTTTTTTTTTTTTTTTGAGTTCATTCACAAACTTTTCTTCTCAGCATTACATACTCACATATTGTGTGTAATATGTCCGCCTGTGTCAGATTTCGTCGGAAAGAATAACTTATATTATTCACTGCAGGCGGTTTCCATCTTCATTGTGGGCATTTGAAGCCCACAAGCATTTATTTCCTGGATGCAGTGAATGCTGTGCTCCCAGCATTCACCGCTCGTTCCTGCACGTGCTCAGTGGCATCCTGGGAAGCCTGAGACTAGCTCCCAGGAGTCTGGGAGAGGCTAGAAACACGCCTACTCCCACGGGAGGAGAACCAGGAAGTGCAAAGAAGAATAGAAAAATAAAAGGTAATTACGGCGATTTAAAATTTTTTTAAACGGCATGTCAGCATCTAGGCGAGGAAGAGAATACATACAGATATTGTTAAAAATTTGGGTGGAACCCCGCTTTAAAGAGAACCTGCCGAGGTGATATAATATGGGAGCTGCTGATGCCAACATGGCGGCAGCAAGCCACTTGGCACGGAACCATGAAGATAGTGGAGAAACATACATTGGTCCAAGCTGATTCAATGCAACCATGCAAAAATATGCATACGGTATCTGGAATTCTGCTTAAAGGACTGGTGCACAGCTTATGTTGTGCGCTCTAAAGGTTGCAGGGCCCATACCTCATAGATGACTCCTCATTCTATATCTTTTTTTTTTTTTTTTTTTTTTTTTTTTTTTATATTTTCTTCAATTTTATTGAACTGTCACAAAGTGACATTTCATTCATCTTAATTCACTACAGTGGGTTTAGATGCAGTGCATTGCAACAAAAGTAGTGCATATCCCATTTTTTTTTTTTTTTTTTTTTTTAGCCCACACATCAGCTTCACTGATGTGAAGTGAACACATGAGACTCAAAGGCAAATTGCCCAGTCTATGTGTTGGGACTGCATTGAGCAAGACTGCCCAGCTTATCTGGTGTGGACGGGCCCTTGGTTTTAAAAACAAAGAAGCGACAGCAGCTGCCAGTTCTTTCTTGACAAACACAAGAACATTTTGATTGCGTTTCTTGCATATTTTTGGGTCATTTGAAGAGGAAGCACTTAAAAAAAAAAAAAAAAAAAAGCACTAAATTAAATCTAATATAAATACAATGAAACATCGTCTGAACAATGTGTTTAGGGCAGAGAGATGGGAAGAATATGATGGGTTTTCAATGCATAACAGAGAATTACATTAAAAAAAATCTTCCTGTTGTGGACTGTAAAAAAAAAAAATCTGTACGGGATGCAGTGTGTTCCATCCTATCATGTCTCTGTCTTCCTATGTGCCTTGTACTTTGCATTGTACTGTGATAGCAGAACAAGTATTAATGATGCAAGGATCCAACATTAGAGGGGATGGGGTTCAGTTTTTGCCTATAAAATAAAAATACAACCTTCTACAACCAATCTTTTTGTGTTTTGGTTTTTGTTCATCCAAATGGCAATCGGTAAACTGCATTTATTTAAATCCAATGACTTTATCCAGCTACATTGTTTTATATGTAGGCAGGTTGAAATATGTGTGCAGATAGTTATCCAGCAGCCGGCCGAGACTAGGAAAGAGTTAAACATTTTCGGTTCAGTTCTTAGGCTTTTGGTTTTGGTGAGCCTGTTATATTAAAAAAAAAAAAAGGGGAGGACAGCTAAGATTGGGAACGCTGGAGAACAAGGCGGGGGTATAGGTGGAATGAAGACTCACCTGCGAACGTGGTGCTAAAGGAACGGCATCCAAGCCATGGACTCTAACCTCAGAGGTATGCCTGGGCAGCTATGTTGTTAGTCAGAACCAAGGACTAGACATTTTTCGTGTTGTATTGCCATGTTGCATTTTAACAGAAAGTTATATTAACTGTGCTAAGCCTGGTTTGAATTTATTCAAGGGGGTGCATGTTGGTTCTGGTTTCTTCCAAATAATCTGGGTCTGTATTTGCACTATGGCAGTGGTCATTAACCCTGTCCTCAGGACCCACTAACAGGCCAGGTTTTATGTATTACCTTGGGGAGATGCAGACTAGAATACTGCAATCACTGAGCAGTAAATGATATCACCTGTGATGTATTTCAGTTATCTTGCAAACCTGGCCTGTTAGTGGGCCCTGAGGACAGGGTTGATGACCATTGCACTATGGGGTATAATGTAAAACTGCTACAAAGGGTTTAACATGGCAAGGACAAGAAGAGTTGAGTTGCTATGAGTAACCAAGTAAAGGAACAATCTACAAGCAACCGGTTGTTAGGCGTGGTACCTGGTAAGGTGATGGGTCCTCCGGTAACAAAGGGGCCAGTGTTCTGGCTCCCTCCCTCTTTCCCATGGCAACTGGGAGCAGACCAGCGTTATAGAGTTCTATAGCCTGGCCAAATGGTACAGAAAGAAAAGAGTTAAGTGAAGAGCATGCAGGAGGTCCGCGCTAGGTGCTCGGTGGGACTCCATTCTTTTACTGGAGGAGGGGTAACAGAGGAACGCTGGACTGGTGGAGTGGGCACAGGCTCAGCATGTTCCCTCTTAACATACAATTTACAGTGTGTAGTGACATGGGGCACTTTATTACTGCACACAGTAAAGTTCATCTCTAAGTCGGGGAACATGACCATAGCCTCCACCTGATCCTGACCTGGGCATCTATGAGTGAGCTCCAGGCAAGAGGTACCCCCATGTGCACAGGTGGACATGACCCCTCCCACATGCACTGCAGTCCTTTCTAGATATAGAAAGGAAAAGTTCAGCCCCCATGATTCAAGTATTGGAGAGTGTATACACTGCTCAGGTGGATGGATGATGAGCTCACCAAACTGGGTGCCGCCTCGCCACTGTAGAACACAGGTACAGAAGAGAAACAGCCGCACATCACCAGGAGATTGAATGAGACCGGTGAGTGCATATCAGTAGGGTCAGGCATGCTTATAACTCCAGTTAGAGGAGAATTACTGGACGTCTACGTCACGCATGCGATAAATGTGGGGTAACAGAATGAAGTATTTAGCCATCAACCAATCAAAAGAGAGCAAAAATGAAAGATCCACCCACCCCTTGACAGGTTCCTGCCAGAAGCCTAGTATGTTAACATAAATGTCACGGGCTAATATGAAAACAAAAGTGGGCGGATATAATATTGATACATTCAACCAACCTGTGTGCATTGTTTTGCAGACCATGCAGTAAGCCTTACTAGTGACTGTCAGAACAGACCTGATCTTGGTTGGACGCGATCTGCTTCGATGGTCGGAGTGCCCAAATGTCATACGTTTCCATGACATTGGCGGCCCCAGCTCAGCAGCGCCCCCCGTTGCTTAGGTATTGCCGGCCGCAGCTCGCATTCGCGAGCGGCGATCGCTGTTTTGATTGGATACGACCTGCTGCTGAGCAACCACGGATCCCTGTACTGACGCCGATCTGTACACAGATCGAGCGCTGGATACTGACGTGCCGGATCATCAGGTCTGTTCTGACTGTCATTAGTGAGGCTTACTGCATGGTCTGCAAAACACTGCACACAGGTTGGTTGAAGGTATCAATATTATATCCGCCCACTTTTGTTTTCATATTAGCCCGTGACATTTATGTTAACATACTAGGCTTCTGGGGGGACTTGTGTTGTCACACCTGTCAAGGAGTGGGTGGTTCTTTCCTTTTTTTTTTTTTTTTTGCTCTCTTTTGATTGGTTGATGGCTATTTAAATACTTCACACTGTTACCCCACATTTATCACCTGCCCGACAAAGGGGTCCTGCATGACTCCGAAACATTGCACTGTTTTTATAATGTGATCATGCAATAAACAATCCGTTTGGACGCTACTACGTTGATCCATGGTGTGCTGGCAAATATTTCCCTTGTGACTTTCTGAACCAGTTTCCAGTTGGTTGTTGCCGCAGCACCAACATTTTTAGAGCATATCAAGGAACGTGTGTGATGGGAAAATCGATTATCTTGCCAAGAGTATAGATGGAATCTGATGAAGCTGCCTCCTCCCAATTTGCTAGGAGGTTTGGCAACATATACAGCCAGGAAGAGATCGACACAATCCTCTCTCCCAAAGATGAAGAGAAAGCATTTGAAATTGACACCGCCGCTGATCTTTTTCGTGAAATCAAACGATTAAGAAAGAGACAAGTTGACATGGAATTGCATGGCCAGACGCTTTCCGAATACTACAGAACAAAAAAGATACCACGTGGATTCCATATTAAAAATCAGCCCACGATTGGCCGCCATAAACGTGAGTTCTGTGAACGTTGGTGTGACTACTCAGAACTCTCTTAACTTCATGTTGATTGTCATTGAAGAGGTTAAAGTCCAATTGTGTCAAGTTAACAGAGAGCTAAATACACTGGAATCGTCGATCCAGGACAAAGACAAATAACCCGACACATTACAAAAATATCGACAGTGAGATCTCGATGTAGCAATATGGACTACAAACATAAAGCACTGAGGTATTGCCTGTCCCTTTTTAGTGATCAATGTATCCAGAGACATTATAGCTGTGTGCCAAATAAAAGGATTGTGGGTCGAATAGTTCCCCCATCAGATAATTGCTTTGCATGATTGTGTGCCAGGACTACATATCCCAGGGATCCTTGCTGCCATCTAAAGATTGCTGGGAGTAGCTATAAAAGCAACAGAAGCCTGCACGGACAGTCTCTTCCTCCTGGGCCTGACGCAAGACAGATCTCTCTGTGCAACAGGGAGAGAGAGGTAGCGGCCTACCACGTGGAGTCTTACTTCCAACCTGTGGCCAGTGGGGCCTAGCTCTGGTGTTCGCTGTCAGACATCCTTTCCAGCACCACTCCGGTCGCCTGCCTGTTGGTGTTTGTGGCAAGCTTCACATCGGGAGATCGAGACAGCGGATCCACTGCACAAGTGTCGCTACACAAGTTCCCATTCAGAGGACATCGGGACGGTCTGGTCGTTGGTGAGAGGGAAAATTTCTCGACTTTTATCCATTCTTTGCCACCGTTACATTGAGACACTTTGCACAGACATATTTACTTCAAGAGCACTTTACTGCATTATTTGAACACTGTGCTCAGACACCTTTTAGCTTTCTTCTCTACAAGGAATCTACTGTTCCCACCACACCCAAATGGATTGCAGTTAACAAGCTCTGACTACCCGATGAAGAACATCAGATCTGCAACGTAGACTTTATTGCCATTACTTATAGAAAGGCCCCTCTATTACTCTTATCTAGACCCGCTCTCCCTTCCAAGGATAGCGTGTAGGCTGGCCAGGTTCCATCGTCTATAGTGTGGCAGTATATGCAGTTAACTGAAACCTCCACTAGGGGGTAACATTACATCTAAAGAAAGTGTATATGTATATAGTATTGTCATTGTTAACATATTGTTTTGTGCCTTTCGGAGGAACTCTTTTGCTGAGTTGGCGTGGTTGCCTAGAACTCAGCAGATTTATTGCCTCCTCTTCTGACAACTTCCCCTTTTATTGGTTCAAGTAAAATATTCATATAACCTAAATACATTGAGCTGTTTGATTATTGCCGCACAGTGATATAAGGATGTCTGAACCCAGAGTGTCAGGTGGGTTGGAAAGTTCACCAGGTCATGGCTGTGCAGATGAGCAGGTAATTCTAAGAAGTCCGCTAGGGGGCCGTGCTACATCAACATACACCGCAAGACAAAAACAAGTCAAACGCAACAAATTTAAACTGATAAATCAGGATTATCAGGAGCTAAGGGTAAATCCCTGGCTCACAGGTTTCAGTCAACCAAGGCGAAGACTCTACGCATGTCCTCTGGAAAACTGCTTAGAAACTACCATTTTGCGACATCAGACAGCAATCGTCCTACAGAGAACTCATCAACTGATAGCGACTCCGGAACAACAGGGGGCGCTGAAGCCTTTGATTATCAGAACTCAGGGTCCCCATTTTCTGGTTCTAAGAGGAGACAACAATCCAGGAGGGGCATCAAAAGGCTGCGGAACCCAACCGCCATGCAGCACCCGCCGGGGCATGAAGCGTGCCCAGTGATTAATTTGTCATCAAGACCTATGGTGAATGGTGAGTTACGCCTTTTATCAAAGCGCCTTTCCTTTTGCGCTACTGCCAGATTTCTGAATTTTGACTTCGAGGTTGATATGTTTAAATTTGAAAGAACACTTAGGCTCGATTCACACCTATGCATGTTGCTTTTGAGCGTTTTTGGAGTTTTTTTTTTCATGCTTGCCACGTTTTTGAGCAGCGTTTTTGCCGCATTTTTGCCGCGATTTGCGTTTTGCGGTTTTTTTTTTTTTTTTACAGTTTTTTTTTTTACAGTCTAAAAAAAAATTAAAAAAAAAAAAAAAAAAAAAACGGCAAAAACGCATCAAAAACGCTGCAAAAACGGTGCACTTGCGTTTTTGATGCTTGTCCATTGAATTCTATTACATGCAAAACGCTGCATTTTGCATGAAAAAAAGTTCCTGACCCTTTCCAAAAATGCAGAGAAACACAAAGGCATTGATGTGAACATGTTCCATAGGAACCCATGTTAAAAAATTCCCGTGCATTTCTGCAAAATGCAAAATGCATCAAAAAACGCGCTAGTGTGAATGGAGCCTTAAAGGGGTTGTAAAGGTATACATTTTTTCACCTTAATGCATTCTAATGCATTCACCTTAATGCATTCGGGGCCGAGTGATACAGCGAGCGGCTATATCCGCCGGCTGTATCACGGGAGCGCGCCCGCAATAACTAACCACCATGCGAGGGAGCTCGCATTAAGGTGGTTAGTTATTGCAGGGAGGAGCTGAGACAGCCGCCGAGAGACCCCAGAAGAGCAGGTTCGGGGCCACTCTGTGCAGAACGAGCTGCACAGTGAAGGTAAGTATACTGTAACATGTTTGTTATTTTTAAAGAAAAAAAAATTTACCTTTTTACTACCCCTTTAAGATCAAACAACATTTCCACACAGTACCCAAAATAATGCCTACCAGACCAGCGACACCATTTAAACACAAAAGCTAATTTTTTCCATCTGGACAATTCCACTCTATTGACAGCTTTATACGAACAATCAAACACTGTGCGTAACAAAGTCTCCAAAAAAACATACACCAACCTAAGTCCGGATGAGTTCACTTAAGGAGGACAAAATCATCATCATTAAACCCGCCAATAAAGGCGGTGCTATAGTGGTCATGAACTATGTGGATTATAAGAAGGGCATGACTGTCATGTTGTCAGACACAAACGTTGTTACGTTGTACTCAAACAGAACTCTGTACCAAGTATTAAAAATGCATTGAACTCTGATTAAAATTGGGAGATCGAACGCTGGTTATCTGACAGCATCGCCAAATTTCTATGTAATAAACACCTCAGCTGTCCTGTCATTTACAGCTTACCTAAACTCCACAAAGGTATGAACCCTTTGAAATTCAGACCCATTGAGTCTGGCACAGGGTCGATCACCCAGCCTTTGGCCCAGTTTCTTGACCATCTCCTACAACCTTTGGTAAAAAAGTTGTCAGCCAACATCAGGAACACAAACAATTTTTTTGGAGAAACTTAATGCATTTACAGACTTTGCTGAAGGGTGGAAGCTTGCAACCATGGATATAGGATCCTTGTACACATGCATACCCAAGGAAGCTGGATTGCAGGACTTCAAACACATGTTGACCAATACAGAATCGATACAAATACCAAAAGTGTTTCTTATCGAGTGTCTTGACTTTGTACTAACAAATAACTATTTTTCATTTGAGGGTACCAAGTACGCACAGTTTCGTGGCACAGCCATGGGGAGTTCTGCGGCCCCATCTTTTGCAAATCTCTTTATAGGTTTACTTGAGAAACGTTATATTTATCCCTCTTGATGCCTTTGCTAACCGTATCAAATGTTGGTTTAGGTACATCGATGATATTTTTCTTATCTGGATGGGTGAGGACGCCTGATTCTTCGACTTTGTTGACTTTCTGAACAGTATCTTCACAGGGGTTGTGTTTATGCCAGAAATCGCACCATATAACATTTCCTTTCTGGATGTAATGATTACTAACTCTCATGGCTCCCTGGTTTATTTATTTTTATTTATTTATTTCAGGTACTTATATAGCGCCGTCAATTTACGCAGCGCTTTACATATATATTATACATTCACATCAGTCCCTATACCCTCAAGGAGCTTACAATCTAAGGTCCCTAACTCACATTCATACCTATACTAGGGGCAATTTAGACAGGATCCAATTAACCTACCTGCATGTCTTTGGAGTGTGGGAGGAAACCGGAGTACCCGGAGGAAACCCACGCAGACACAGGGAGAACATGCAAACTCCAGGTAGGTAGTGGTTACATCTCTCTTTACAAAACCCACTGCCAGAAACACACTCTTGCACTTCCCAAAAAAAGTGCACACCCCAAACATCTTCTCAATAACCTGCCTCTATCTCAGTTCATGAGTATCACGTGTTTGTTCCAATGAAGATGACAAATTACAACAACTTAACAAGATGTATAATAAGTTTCTGGAAAGGGGGTACCCTACAAAAGTAGCCGATATTAACCAGGTCTTTGACCACTTACACCAAGCCAGCTGAACCTTTGGATCGACCATTGTTCATCTATACATTCAACCGTTAGTCTGATCACATCAGACAGGTCTGTGACGCAAAATCTACACATTTTACAAGATGACAAGGCACTGACATATGGCCTTAAAACTGTGATTTTCTCGTACAAGCTGACCCCAGACACAAATACACTAGGGCTACACCCAGAATTTCCCAGAAGACTGGCTGTTACAAATGCCATAATTGCAATGTGTGTAATTCCCTTATATGCGGTGAACACTTCACGCACCCACATAAGGTTAACCACTATCGTATTAAGGAGTACCTGAACTGGAACACTGACTACTGTGTCTACAGTCTCAAATACCCATGCGCACATGTGGGCAAAACAACTGGTCTTTTCAAAGGGAGGTTTAAAAAGCACAGGAATGACATTAGACTCACCCTCTAAAACAGGAGGACACACAGACAAACCAGTGGCAGTGCATTTTGTCAAGTACACACATCAAATACACAAACTGAGGGGTATGGTCATCGAACATGTCCAACAGCCCATTAGAGGTGGTGACCATGCCTGTCTGCTGCTTCAACGTGAAGCCTACTAGATTCATATTCTTGAGGGCTCAACGTAACCTATCATTCACATGCTTCCTAGATGAGAGATAACTGATCTGTATTTTTGGCTTGAATTATGATCAAACTAATGCAGCAAGATCTCCGGCTTCCTTCAGTCTGATGAGAACCTCCTTTAATTCAATTAAATGTTATCTTTTTTTATATCTATTACTTTCATTTTTATTTTTGCATTTATTTGTATTTTTACTTTTTTGTTATCATTTTTGCTTTTATCTTTATTCCTATTACTTCTTCTCTTAATTAATTTATTTTTTTCTCCCTCTCATTGCTTCTTCTTTTCCTTTTCTCATTTTTTCATCTCTATCCTTCTTATTTTTGATTTGTTGCACTTTTACCTTTTTCTTTCCTTTTCCTTTGCCCTTTATATATCTTTCTCCCCCCCCCCCCTTTTTTTTTTTAATTTTCCTTCTCTTTGATGGGCGGAGTGTCCTGACGTTATATGTTTCCATTTCCATGACATCGGTGGCCCCAGCCCAGCAGCGTCCTTCGTTGCTTAGTTATCCCCGGTCGCAGCTAGCATGCGTGGCTGGCGATTGCTCTTTTAATTGGATCCGACCTGCTGCTGAGCAACAACCAACCCCTGCACTGACGTGGATCTGTATACAGATCGACCGCTGGATACTGACGTGCCTGATCTTCAGGTCTGTTCTGACTGTCACTAGTGAGGCTATTTAAATACTTCACACTGTTACCCCACATTTATCACATGCCTGTCGAAGGGGTCCTGCGTGACTCTGAAACGTTGTACTGTTCTTGTGATGTGACCATGCAATAAACAATCCGTTTGGATGCTACTACGTTGATCCATGGTGTGCTGGCAAATATCTCCCTTGTGACTTTCTGAACCAGTTTCCAGCTGGTTGTTGCTGCAGCAACCAAACATTTGAGAGCACATCCAGGAACGTGTGTGGTGGGAATATTGAGTATTACTGGACATCTAGGCGCGCACAGCTAAAATCCACAGAATTTTGCTATGATAAAATAAATTGTAGCGGGTGCCCTGCGGGCCCGCATCTATCTCCAGCCATTACACACACACACACACACACACACACACACACACACACACACACACACACACACACACACACACACACACACACACACACACACACACACACACACACACACACACACACACCTGCTTCCTCTTTGGCAGGAAGGAGGGAGAAAATAAACAGCCACCTGCACTGCAGCAAAGCATTGTGGAATATGTAGTCCTAACACAATCGGCCCAGTGGTTTCCTGTGGGGACATGACTGCACACCCCAGCATTCTCTGCCCAGGAGAGAAGCAAGGACACCATCTTGTCTGCCTGGGGGAATCAGACACAACAAGGCAGAGGAGAAGACCAGACCTAGGGAGAGGTGTTGCCTCCCGGGTTGGTGTACCGTTTCTGCCAGGCATCCGTGGCCAGTTGGGGGACATCCTGCCTGAAAGGGGGATCCCAGAGGCATATCCAAGCATACCTGCACTGACAGCATAAAGCGTCCAGTTGTGAAGTAGCCAGTCTGGCTACCTGAAGAGACTGCCTGTTCCAGGACATTTCGTTTGGGAGTTGATCGCAGGATTAGTGAGAGGGCACTTGCCCATTTGCAGGAAACAAAGACACTGCATGCAGACAGCGTTGTTAATACATTGCCCACACTTGCCAGAACCTGGGTCACACGGATGAGCCCCAACATACTGATCAGTAAGGAGGGGTTTGACAAAGACTGTTGGACTATTGTTATAGCATTGCCCCCTAGACGGGACTTTCCCCAGTATAGGGACTAGGGTTCATTCACTGGTCCATTTGTTTAACACCAATTATATATGTTAATTTACAACTGTTTCCAATACTTGAAGTGTTTATTGCCATTTTCCATTCTTTGGTTTTTGAATTGTTGTGTATTGCTACAATAAATATCAGTGTCTGAGGCAGTGCTGCCAACCTCCCGTAGAATTTTTTACTGACAAAACATGGAAAATTTACTGATAAAGCACATTTTTACTGACAACCTGAAAAATGACAGAACTCCTTTTAACAACTAAGACAATCAATATTTAAACAGTATAAACACAATACTGAACACTGACAATACACATTACAAGTAATTTGCCTGCTTTACACTTAAAATGTCAACACAGCATGACAAATTATCAGCCCCTGATATTTACAGACAGTTGTAAAAAATCACAGATTTTTACAAGCTGTCTGTAATTTTACCGACATTGGCAATCCTGGTCAGATGGTGTAGCATTGCCGGGAATGTCATTGAGAATCCGAGCCCAGGGAGGCCAACCATCAGCGGCTCCTTCAGGGGTAAGCACTACACTAGGATTTTCTTTCACTTTCACTCTTGGTGATCTTGGTAATTACCTGACAGGTGATCTAATTCCTCACCACTTTTCAAAAACTAAAAAAAATATTTCAATAGTTCTTCATTAAACATAGTACAGCAATATAATACAACACTGTTTTTTTTTTTTTTACTTGAGTACTTTGAATACTTTGGTGTTTTGATACGTGGGAATGGAATTGAGATGTTTTTCTCTACAGTATACTCTCTAGGGAGGAGACCAGAAATCACACACAGGAAAGGAGCAGATATTGCAACATATGCTGGCTTTGCCAGTTGATGTAACCACAGGACTGAAAGTCCTGTACAGATGTATTTCAACATGCACAAATCAGAAGAGATAAAGAGAACCAAATATTCCCTTACATCAGAACTTGGCATACTTGTTATCGGGGTCAGCATTGTTATGCTCAATATAGGGCAGTCTTTGCTCCCCAGAGGACCCCCTAAATTATTTTTCAGGTCTTGGGGAACCATTTATAAAATCAATTCATCAGAGGTCATTGGGGAAAATGCCCCTTAAATTGATGGCCAGTAGAAAGAGTGCCCCCTTTACAGTGGTGATTAGAATGCTGCCCTTACAGACAGCTAAAAAAAAGGTCATTGGTGTCATGCTGCTGGCTCTGCCAAGTGGTGTTGGCCCTGAATATATGCAGGCATATATTGCCTGCATGGGAGGTCAATCAGTCACAGCTCAAAGAACCTCTGGACACATGTGGAGAACTCTAGGGTTCCGCAGAGCCCTGGTTGAGAATGCCTGCTTTATAGAGACAATGGATGTAAAAATGGTGTTGACTGGGGTTTAAAGCAGGATCCCAAATTTGTGTATGTTATCAAACTGAACAATAGATCAGTCCACCTAAAGAGCCAAGAGTTTGAGAGTGCACAACTTCAATACTACAAACGTTCTCCTCATATACTGGAATCAGGTACTGGCATCACTTCTCCACCAATAGCTCATTGTAGAACCCTGATGTTTAGACAGGGTTGCTAGTGCATTTACCTGCCAGGCATAGTTGCCTTGGCCAGTTGTTTGGGGATCAATTGATTCCAACCTAATTCTGGAATTGCTGCACTTCTCTCGTCTGTCACTGGATGGCCGGGTATCTGGTGACAGATGAGACAAGGGCTTTGCAAGGACAGATTAGGAATAGATGGGGTATCTCAGCCAATGGGCAGGGATCTTCTTGGGTCCCTTGGCCTGCTGGGAGAGCCTATTTGTTTGGGTGAGGTCAGGTGATCTGGGTACTGTGCCACCTGGATGGCTGTCTGGGTGGATGGGTGTTGTGCTGCCTCAGGCTGCTAGGCCAGAGCCTGAGGCCTATCCCGGGAACATCTGACTGCTAGGCTGTCTGAGGGCCTATCCAGAAGCAAGAGAGTAGCATAGAATTGGGGCTGTGACTTGCAGTCCAACCATAAGTGACGGTTCTGTCGGCCAGAGAACCTGTCGTGGTCGGAGGTAGAGGGGAAGCTGTCGCCACTAAGAGACCATTCACTTTATTACCCGGGACCACAATGAGTAGCTGAAGCAAGTACCGGAGCAGTATTCTCACCAGCCAGCAACGGTGAAGAATTGGGAAACTTCAGCAGGTGTCAAGCCAGGGACCCAGGAAGCGGAGGTGATGCTTGCAGAGCAGCCTTGTGTGCCAAGCTAGGGGCCGAGCAGGCCAGTGGGGTGACGCTTGAGGAAGATACTCAGTGAGAAGGTTGGAAGAGCTCAGGAGATCCAGTGGAAGTGGATCAGCAAGTCTAGTGAGAGAGACTGGGAACTCAGTGGAGTAAAGATCTACAAGAAGTGATTGTAGAGGAAGTACAGAAGTTTGTTACAACTTGCGTTAGAAACTGTTATAAGACTGTGCCATAGGAGACAGCGATCCTACACATGCAGATGTGGTGTCTTACTGGATGCCTTTCCCTACATGGCTGTTTACCTATAGAAGTCTCGGAGTCTGCTAATTCACATTGCAACTACTAAAGGGTGTCCTGGCCCTAAACCCTCTCTCCCACAGTTCTGTTCAAGAGAAATAAATCTCTTGGCATTCAAGAAGTGTCTGGCGCCCATGAATTGACCTTGCATTACACCCACTATGCCTTGTAACCCACTCTACACAGAAGGATGTCAGCTGTCCCTAACTCTGGAGGTCCTCATTAGACCAAAGGGGACCCGGGACCTTGCTACATCAGTATAATCCAAAAAAAAAGCTGCACACCGGTTTATTATTAAGCCTTACGGGGGGAGTCCTGGGAGCAAGACCATTTTCTAAAGCTTGTTGAATGATTAAAGTTTTGCCTGTAAAGTCATCATCAGTGTGTGGCTTCAAGTTTAGATTATACTCACCTTAACCTGATAGTTTCCTTACATCAGGTGTCCCCAGTGGCATCCCTCCTTACACCAGGTGTCTCCAGCGGAGTCCCTCCTTACATCAGGTGTCCCCAGCGGAGTCCCTCCTTACATCAGGTGTCCCCAGCGGAGTCCCTCCTTACATCAGATGTCCCCAGCAGAGTCCCTCCTTACAGCAGGTGTCCCCAGCGGAGTCCCTTTTTACATAAGGTGTCCCCAGCGGAGTCCCACCTTACATCAGGTGTCCCCAGCGGAGTCCCTCCTTACACCAGGTGTCCCCAGCGGAGTCCCTCCTTACACCAGGTGTCCCCAGTGGAGTCTCTCCTTACACCAGGTGTCCCCAGTGGAGTCTCTCCTTACACCAGGTGTCTCCAGCGGAGTCCCTCCGCACACCAGGCGTGCCTAGCAGACTCCCTCCTTACATCAGGTGTTCCCAGGAGAGTCCCTCCTTATATTAGGTGTCCCCAGCGGAGTCCCTCCTTACACCAGGTGTTCCCAGCGGAGTCCCTCCTTACATCAGGTATCCCCAGGGGAGTCCCTCCTTACACCAGGTGTCCCCAGCGGAGTCCCTCCTTACACCAGGTGTGCCCAGCTGAGTTACTCCTTAAATCAGGTGCCCCCAGCAGAGTCCCTCCTTACATCAGGTGTCCCCAGCAGAGTCCCTCTTTACATCAGGTGCCCCCAGCGGAATACCCCCTTACATCAGGTGCCCCCTGTAGAATCCCTCCTTACACCAGGTGTTCCCAGCAGAGTCCCTCCTTACCATTTTCTAAAGCTTGTTTGATGATGACTTTACATGCAAAACTTTAATCATTCAACAAGCTTTAGAAAATGCTCTCGCTCCCAGGACTCCCCCCATAAGTTTTGCTCTGCTGGGGGCAACTGATGTTAAGGAGGGACTCTGCTGGGGACACCTGATGTAAGAATGGACTCCGCTGGGGACACCTGCTGTAAGGAGGGACTCTGCTGGGGACATCTGATGTAAGGAGGGACTCCGCTGGGGACACCTGATGTAAGGAGGGACTCCGCTGGGGACACCTGGTGTAAGGAGGGACTCCGCTGGGGACACCTGGTGTAAGGAGGGACTCCGCTGGGGGCACCTGATGTAAGGAGGGACTCCGCTGGGGACACCTGGTGTAAGGAGGGACTCCGCTGGGGGCACCTGATGTAAGGAAACTATCAGGTTTAGGTGAGTATAATCTAAACTTGAAGACACACACTGATGATGACTTTACAGGCAAAACTTTAATCATTCGTGTATGGCTTCAAGTTTAGATTATACTCACCTAAACCTGATAGTTTCCTTACATCAGGTGCCCCCAGCGGAGTCCCTCCTTACACCAGGGGTCTCCAGTGGAGTCCCTCCTTACACCAGGGGTCTCCAGTGGAGTCCCTCCTTACATCAGGTGTCCCCAGTGGAGTCCCTCCTTACATCAGGTGTCCCCAGCGGAGTCCCTCCTTACATCAGGTGTCCCCAGCGGAGTCCCTCCTTACATCAGGTGTCCCCAGCGGATTCCCTCCTTACATCAGATGTCCCTAGCGGAGTCCCTCCTTACAGCAGGTGTCCCCAGCGGAGTCCCTCCTTACAGCAGGTGTCCCCAGCGGAGTCCCTTCTTACATCAGGTGTCTCCAGCGGAGTCCCACCTTACATCAGGTGTCCCCAGTGAGTTCCTCCTTACACCAGGTGTCCCCAGCCGAGTCCCTCCTGACACCAGGTGTGCCCAGCTGAGTCCCTCCTTAGATCAGGTGCCCCCAGTAGAGTCCCTTCTTACATCAGGTGTCCTCAGCGGAGTCCCTCTTTACATCAGGTGTCCCCAGCGGAATACCCCCTTATATCAGGTGCCCCCAGTAGAGTCCCTCCTTACACCAGGTGTCCCCAGCAGAGTCCCTCCTTACATCAGGTGTCCCCAGCGGAGTTCCTCCTTACATCAGGTGTCCTCAGCGGAGTCCCTCCTTACACCATGTGTCTCCAGCGGAGTCCCTCCTTACATCAGGTGTCCCCAGGGGAGTCCCTCCTTACACCAGGTGTCACCAGCGGAGTCCCTCCTTACACCAGGTGTGCCCAGCCAAGTCCCTCCTTAGATCAGGTGCCCCCAGTAGAGTCCCTCCTTACATCAGGTGTCCCCAGCAGAGTCCCTCTTTACATCAGGTGCCCCCAGCGGAATACCCCCTTACATCAGGTGCCCCCAGTAGAATCCCTCCTTACACCAGGTGTCCCCAGCAGAGTCCCTCCTTACCATTTTCTAAAGCTTGTTTGATGATGCCTTTACATGCAAAACTTTAATCATTCAACAAGCTTTAGAAAATGGTCTCGCTCCCAGGACTCCCCCCATAAGTTTTACTCTGCTGGGGGCACCTGATGTTAAGGAGGGACTCTGCTGGGGGCACCTGATGTTAAGGTGGCACTCCACTGGGGACACCTGGTGTAAGGTGGGACTCCGCTGGAGACACCTGATGTAAGAAGGGACTCCACTGGGGACACCTGCTGTAAGGGGGGACTCTGCTGGGGACCTCTGATGTAAGGAGGGACTCCGCTGGGGACACCTGATGTAAGGAGGGACTCCGCTGGAGACCCCTGGTGTAAGGAGGGACTCCACTGGGGGCACCTGATGTAAGGAAACTATCAGGTTTAGGTGAGTATAAACTAAACTTGAAGCCACACACTGATGATGACTTTACAGGCAAAACTTTAATAATTCCTGTGTGGCTTCAAGTTTAGATTATACTCACCTAAACCTTATAGTTTCCTTACATCAGGTGCCCCCAGTGGAGTCCCTCCTTACACCAGGGATCTCCAGCGGAGTCCCTCCTTAGATTAGGTGTCCCCAGTGGAGTCCCTCCTTACATCAGGTGTCCCCAGCGGAGTCCCTCCTTACATCAGATGATCCCAACGGAGTCCCTCCTTACATCAGATGTCCCCAGCGGAGTCCCTCCTTACATCAGATGTCCCCAGCGGAGTCCCTCCTTACAGCAGGGGTCCCCAGCGGAGTCCCTCCTTACAGCAGGTGTCTCCAGCGGAGTCCCACCTTTCATCAGGTGTCCCCAGCGGAGTTCCTCCTTACACCAGGTGTCCCCAGCGGAGTCCCTCCTTACACTAGGTGTCCCCAGCGGAGTCCCTCCTTACACTAGGTGTCCCCAGCAGAGACCCTCCACACACCAGGCGTGCCTAGCAGAGTCCCTCCTTACATCAGGTGTTCCCAGGAGAGTCCCTCCTTACATCAGATGTCCCCAGTGGAGTCCCTCCTTACACCAGGTGTCCCCAGCCGAGTCCCTCCTTACACCAGGTGTCCCCAGGGGAGTCCCTCCTTACACCAGGTCTCCCTAGCGGAGTCCCTCCCTACACCAGGTGTGCCCAGCCGAGTCCCCCCTTAGATCAGGTGCCCCCAGTAGAGTCCCTCCTTACATCAGGTGTCCCCAGCGCAGTCCCTCTTTACATCAGGTGTCCCCAGCGGAATACCCCCTTACATCAGGTGCCCCCAGTAGAGTCCCTCCTTACACCAGGTGTCCCCAGCATGTTGAATTTTAAAAGCGGCAAGCCCGCTGATCTTACAGGTTTGCTAATCTGACACAAGTTTGCTGCTTTTAATATTCGACATCTAAACTGTCAGACGGAGTTCTAAGTACTGTATTTCACTATATAACCTCAGTTTATAGGTAAACATAAATGCAAAACTCCGATGGATGTAACAAGATGTCCGCTTTCCCCCTTCTCAGTGTATCCTTACTGTGGGCGAATGAGGGGTGTAGCAAGATGGCGACAACGAAACGTCACTTCCGTTATATATTCTGACGGGTCTCCTAATCTGACAAAATAGCTCTGCAGCGGAGTGCATTCTAAACAAAGAGGCGGGGAAAGGGTGGGGCTTAGGCCACCTCCCTCTGCCCATCCTCCGCAGTCACAGCGAATGAGGCCGCTCAGTCCGCAGTGGCTCCTCCCTCCTGTCATCATCGGTGACGCGCGCAGGCCGGAAGAGCGCTTTGCGTTAGTGGAGCTTGGTGTGTTCGCTCCTTTCCGGTGACCCCCCGGGAGGAGGTGTGTCTCTCCCGCCGCTCCGGTCATGGTCTGGTGCCGGGCGCTGCTGTGCACGTGGTGCTCCGCACGTGCTGGGAGTCTGGGGCCCCGGGCCCCCGCCGTCCGTTTCCTCGCCCCGAGGCACGTGTTCACCCGACCTTCCCATGGAACCGACAGCCCCGGGGGGTTCCGCCCGGAGAGGGTGGCCGTGGTGACCAAAACCACCCGCTATGAGTTCGAGCAGCAGCGGTTCCGGAACGCCGGCCTGTCTGAGCAGGAGCTGAAAGAGCTGGTGAGTCCAGGGCCACAGGGGCCACAGTCCGGGGATACTGGCTGCATAATCCTCACCCCATCCATAGGGAGACCACTACCTAAAGTCCTGGGGTCCCCCCTCCGCGCAGGGAGACGGCCGCCGCCTCCGGTCCTGGGGTCCCCCCTCCGCGCAGGGAGACGGCCGCCGCCTCCGGTCCTGGGGTCCCCCCTCCGCGCAGGGAGACGGCCGCCGCCTCCGGTCCTGGGGTCCCCCCTCCGCGCAGGGAGACGGCCGCCGCCTCCGGTCCTGGGGTCCCCCCTCCGCGCAGGGAGACGGCCGCCGCCTCCGGTCCTGGGGTCCCCCCTCCGCGCAGGGAGACGGCCGCCGCCTCCGGTCCTGGGGTCCCCCCTCCGCGCAGGGAGACGGCCGCCGCCTCCGGTCCTGGGGTCCCCCCTCCGCGCAGGGAGACGGCCGCCGCCTCCGGTCCTGGGGTCCCCCCTCCGCGCAGGGAGACGGCCGCCGCCTCCGGTCCTGGGGTCCCCCCTCCGCGCAGGGAGACGGCCGCCGCCTCCGGTCCTGGGGTCCCCCCTCCGCGCAGGGAGACGGCCGCCGCCTCCGGTCCTGGGGTCCCCCCTCCGCGCAGGGAGACGGCCGCCGCCTCCGGTCCTGGGGTCCCCCCTCCGCGCAGGGAGACGGCCGCCGCCTCCGGTCCTGGGGTCCCCCCTCCGCGCAGGGAGACGGCCGCCGCCTCCGGTCCTGGGGTCCCCCCTCCGCGCAGGGAGACGGCCGCCGCCTCCGGTCCTGGGGTCCCCCCTCCGCGCAGGGAGACGGCCGCCGCCTCCGGTCCTGGGGTCCCCCCTCCGCGCAGGGAGACGGCCGCCGCCTCCGGTCCTGGGGTCCCCCCTCCGCGCAGGGAGACGGCCGCCGCCTCCGCTCCTGGGGTCCCCCCTCCGCGCAGGGAGACGGCCGCCGCCTCCGCTCCTGGGGTCCCCCCTCCGCGCAGGGAGACGGCCGCCGCCTCCGCTCCTGGGGTCCCCCCTCCGCGCAGGGAGACGGCCGCCGCCTCCGCTCCTGGGGTCCCCCCTCCGCGCAGGGAGACGGCCGCCGCCTCCGGTCCTGGGGTCCCCCCTCCGCGCAGGGAGACGGCCGCCGCCTCCGGTCCTGGGGTCCCCCCTCCGCGCAGGGAGACGGCCGCCGCCTCCGGTCCTGGGGTCCCCCCTCCGCGCAGGGAGACGGCCGCCGCCTCCGCTCCTGGGGTCCCCCCTCCGCGCAGGGAGACGGCCGCCGCCTCCGCTCCTGGGGTCCCCCCTCCGCGCAGGGAGACGGCCGCCGCCTCCGCTCCTGGGGTCCCCCCTCCGCGCAGGGAGACGGCCGCCGCCTCCGCTCCTGGGGTCCCCCCTCCGCGCAGGGAGACGGCCGCCGCCTCCGCTCCTGGGGTCCCCCCTCCGCGCAGGGAGACGGCCGCCGCCTCCGCTCCTGGGGTCCCCCCTCCGCGCAGGGAGACGGCCGCCGCCTCCGCTCCTGGGGTCCCCCCTCCGCGCAGGGAGACGGCCGCCGCCTCCGCTCCTGGGGTCCCCCCTCCGCGCAGGGAGACGGCCGCCGCCGCCTCCGCTCCTGGGGTCCCCCCTCCGCGCAGGGAGACGGCCGCCGCCGCCTCCGCTCCTGGGGTCCCCCCTCCGCGCAGGGAGACGGCCGCCGCCGCCTCCGGTCCTGGGGTCCCCCCTCCGCGCAGGGAGACGGCCGCCGCCTCCGGTCCTGGGGTCCCCCCTCCGCGCAGGGAGACGGCCGCCGCCTCCCTGCGCGGAGGGGGGACCCCAGCAGCAGCGGTTCCGGAACGCCGGCCTGTCTGAGCAGGAGCTGAAAGAGCTGGTGAGTCCAGGGCCACAGGGGCCACAGTCCGGGGATACTGGCTGCATAATCCTCACCCCATCCATAGGGAGACCACTACCTAAAGTCCTGGGGTCCCCCCTCCGCGCAGGGAGACGGCCGCCGCCTCCGGTCCTGGGGTCCCCCCTCCGCGCAGGGAGACGGCCGCCGCCTCCGGTCCTGGGGTCCCCCCTCCGCGCAGGGAGACGGCCGCCGCCTCCGGTCCTGGGGTCCCCCCTCCGCGCAGGGAGACGGCCGCCGCCTCCGGTCCTGGGGTCCCCCCTCCGCGCAGGGAGACGGCCGCCGCCTCCGGTCCTGGGGTCCCCCCTCCGCGCAGGGAGACGGCCACCGCAGGGAGATGGCCGCCGCCTCCGGTCCTGGGGTCCCCCCTTCCCAAGTTGTGGGGACCCCTAACAGTAAAATTATTTTCGTAGCATGGGTTGTCAGCACCCTAGGCAAGACAAGTAATTTGCGTCCCTAACCCACGGACATTTAGCGCTCCCTGAGTCCCTTCCACTTGTACAGTATTAAAACCCCTTCTGGTACATTTTAGGATGTACCACTCTTTCTCTTTGTTCTCCTTTCTTTCCCTTTTATCTCTCTCTATCCTAATTTCTTGGGGTTTTTTTTTTCCCCCATCCCTCGCTCTAGCCGTCTTCTTGTTCTTTCTCTCCCTTTTTCTTTTTTCCTTCCCCTCGCCCTTCCATGTATTCTCTATTTTTATTCCTTCTCTTACTCCTTGGCGGGGGTGGCATCAGTGGCAGTGCTGGGGGGAGTTCTGATCAGCCAACTTTATGCCATATGTACACACGGGCGGACTTTTCAGCATCAAAGGTCTGACGGACTTTCGAACGAACGGACTTGCCTACACACGATCACACCAAAGTCCGACGGATTCGTATGTGATGACATACGACCGGACTAAAAAATAAGGAAGTTTGTAGCCAGTGGCTGCCCTAGCGTCGGATTTCGTCCGTCGGACCAGCATACAGACGAGCGGATTTTTCGACCGGACTCAATTCCGGCGGAAAGATTTGAAACATGTTCCAAATCTAAAGTCCGTCTGACTTTCGACCGAAAAAGTCCGCTGTAGGTCCGATGAAGCCCACACATGGTCGGATTGTCCGACAGATTCTTCCCGTCGGACCAGTCTGGTCCAAAAGTCTGCCCGTGTGTACACGGCATTTGGTGCTCTTGGTCAAGGTCATCTGCTGATCTGAGAACTGTAGTGGGGACTTTTAATGGCAACTATAATCACAGGTAGAGTTACTCACTGTGTCTCTGACTTCACTGCATCTGACTTTGTGGTGTCTCGCAGCAGTGACACCTATGCCAATATCAGGAGATGGGGGGGTCGGTCCTCCAGCCCCTCCCACTTCACATTCTTCATCTGCCAGCTGAACTCTAGTCTCTGCCCCCCTAGCCATGCCGTGAACTGAGTGGACGGCCGCGAGCTCCAGGGACAGCCCTGCTGGGCGGCCATGAAAAAGCTGGGAGAGCGGTGCGGGCTTCAGGAACAGCCCAGGATTCGGTGACCCCTGGCAAATCGTAATTGGACCCCGAGGGGGGGTCCTGACCCCCAGGTTGAGAACCACTGCACTATATATAATCTGTATAGGAAGACTGCCACTTCTAGTCTAGGCCCCCCCGGTCTGTACCCACTGTACTCTTTCCACCTGATCAGATATATTGGGACCAAAAAAAGGTTCCTTCAGCATCCATTCTGGCTATTTTCTTTATCTGCAAAAAAAATGATCTTTGTTTGTGTTTTGGATGCTGTTCTATTTTTCTCCCATTTATATGTAAATCTGCCCACATACAGAGAGAATAGTACCTCTACTAGAGGAGCCTTCCAGGATGAACTGTCTGGAGAAGTAGTTCCCGAAGTCCTATGAGCCTATGATATGGAATCTATACTATCATGTAGAATCTATTGGCTATAATCTCTGGGGGGGAGGTCTCTTTTATGCAGGGGGCTTATGTTAGGTGATCTGTCTGGTGGTCCACTGGATGGATTTTTTTCAGGATCGCTGGCTCCAGTTGTGAGGTTACTGAGTATCAATACAAGAGAAAGGTCATCTAGATCCCAGGGTGAACATGCTAAACTTGGCTAGGCTGTATGCGCATTGTGTGTCAGGAAATGCCCCCCTCCCAAAAAAAAAAAATTGAATACATTTTATGCTTACCCCCTAAGGATGAATGCCCCATAAAAAACAAAAAAAAAAAACACACCACCAAGCATAATCCTCTACCCCTAAAAAAAAAATAAAAAAAAAAAATAAAATAATTCCCCTTCAAGTGCACATCCCTCCGAAAACATCCCTACTAGCACCAATCTCCCCCACCTCACATGATACCACAGTGCCCAGGGCGGCTTCCCCTCCTGCCCACCCCTTGTCCCGGTCCTGCTGAGTATAATCTAGTGGGCAATCTATGAAATATATAAACTGGGGTCCACGTTTGTAGACCATGTAATAATGTCTTTGGGCCACTGTGTTTATTCCAGAGGTTTCCTGCTGCTTACAGTCTGAGGAGCCCTGACTCATCCGAGAACTGTTGGCTTTATTGACGAAGAGATTACATCTGTATAGTCCCTAACACAGGATCCTCCAGACTGCCAACAGCATAGGCCTCATGTCTAACTCTGCCTGAAAGAATAGTCATTGTGGCTCTTCACCATCAGACTCTTCCATCCATTTCCAGGCTGCACAGTTCATACAATGTGGTTGCTCTGGGTGGTACAATGGTTGGTTAGAGAGGTTGGCAGTTAAATCTCTCTGTAAAAGCTGTGTGATTGTAGTGATATTTTACTAGTTTCCAATCCGACTGTCAGTATGTTCATTGACAGCCTGACAACAACCTCTTGTATTGGTTTTACCTCTGTTTACTTCAGAGGCATTTAGAAGATTGCAACTGCTTTTTTTTTTTTTTTTTAAGCTGAAAGTGGAACTTTAGTCAGTCTTGCTAGATGACTTCAGGCTGGCCCATTTGCAGGTATAGCTATGTAAAACAATAACAAGAAGTTCCTATACTGTTTTTAATCCAGTAATACTCTCTCACCCTGCTTTGCACATGCTCAGTTGCCCTCTATTTTTAGGCACTGCCGAGTTTGTAGAGGCCGATCTCACAGCCTTAAAGCCAAATTAAACCTTCCTATCCTTTACAGCCAAGGAAGCTGCTTCTGTTTGATCTGCAACTGCCATGGTGTGCTACACATGTGATCAGTTGACCCCCAGCCATTTGATGGTTTGACAGTTTGGTTAAGGAAACAAGCAAATCCTGAGTTGGCAATCTTGGCACTCCAGGAATGTAACTTTCTTTGAAACCGTTAAATCAGTGGGTTTAGTTCCACTTTATGATTTACTTCTGCTCAGGGGCTCTGGGCTTCAGAAAAATGGCAGCCTCGAGCAAGAAGAAACCAGAGCCATGCTGGAGGAAATTTACACACACTGATGTTGGTAGCACCATTATTAACCACTTGCCAACCAGCCGCTGTCGTTATACGGCGGGAGGTGGCCAGATTCCCAAAAAAATCACCGTAGGTGTAAGACGGCTCCTTTTTAAGGAGCTGGAGCGTGCCCGCTGTACGGCAGGGGACCCGATGCATGTGGCTGCGATCACGGGAACGAGAGCCAGAACGGGGATCTGTCCGTGTAAACGGACAGATCCCCATTCTGACAGTGGAGTGAGAGAGAAAGATCTGATGATGCTAATGATCAGGATCAGCGATCTCTCTTTCCTCCTGTAGTCACCCCAGCCCCCATACAGTTAGAAACACTCCCAGGGAACGCACTTAACCCCTTGATCGCCCCCTAGTGTTAACCCCTTCCCTGCCAGTGTCATTTATACAGTAATTGGTGGCTATTTTTAGCTCTGATAGCTGTATAAATCAATGGTCCCAAAAAAGTGTCCAATCTGTCCACCGCAATGTCGCAGTCCTGCTAAAATCGCTGATCACCGCCATTACTTGTAAAAAATAAATATACATTTAAAAAAATGCTATAAATATATCCCCCATTTTGTGGACGGTATAACTTTTGTGCAAACCAATCAGTATACACTTATTGCGATTTTTATTTTTTTACCAAAAATATGTACCATACATATTGGCCTAAACTGATGAAGAAATTTTTTTTTTTGGATATTATAGCAAAAAGTAGAAAATGTGTTTTTGAAGAAAAAAAAAATTTTGTCTTTTTTTTTTTTTTTTTTTCTTTATAGCGCAAAAAATAAAAACCACAGAGGTTATCAAATACCACCAAAAGAAAGCTGTATTTGGGGGAAAAGGACATCAATTTTGTTTGGGTACAGCGTCACGCTATTGTCAGTTAAAGCGACACAGTGCCGTATCGCAACAAACGGCCTCATCATTAAGGGGGAAAATTACTTGGCACCCCCAAATATATTTAATTTTATTTTTTTAGTAGAGACCCTAGAGAATAAAATGGTGGTTGTTGCAATATTTTATGTCGCACTGTATTTGCACAGCAGTCTTTTCAAATGCAATTTTTTTGGGAAAAAATTACACTTTAATGAATTTAAAAAAAATAACACAGTAAAATTAGCCCAATATTTTTTGTATTATGTGAAAGATTTTATTCCGCGAGAATCATGATCTTTTCATTCTAAGCGAAAAAAATCGTGATTCTCATTTTGGCCAGAATCGTGCAGCTCTCCTACAGACATTGCCTCTAGCTTCCAGGTCCCATACCGAGCAGCTGCATTGTGAAGAAAAGAAGACTGGAAGGCCGCACTCCTGTGCAATTTCTTTATGCAAGTGCAGGATACAAAAGGTGAACTACAGGTATCAGCTTACATGCCTCACACCAAGGTCGGGTGCTTACTCATACTCTGAGCTATGAGTAAGCACCCGACCTTGGTGTGAAACATAAGCTGATACCTGTAGTTCACCTTTGTATCCTGCACTTACATAAAGAAATTGCACAGGAGTGCGGCCATCCAGCCTTCTTTTCTTCTAAGTATCTGCATACAGGGCTGGCACCCTCCATGTGGGATGGAAGCTTTTTGGAGCAGCAGGGTAAGAGATGCTGAGCGATGTACATGTACAGCTGCATTGTGAACCGAGAAAGATTGTTCAGCACCGGCGACATTCAGGGAACACTTTACATACTCTCAATGACTGCAAAGTGTTTTTTGACTTGAGAGGCATGATCCAATTGCTGAACACTTTGTATTCATTGAGAAAATGCTAATTTTTCTCTAAACGGCATCTATGCCAAGCGGGTGACATTCTATGATCAGTAAGCAGAAGTGCAGCTGCTCATCACAGGACTCGGAAGCTAGTGGGGATCGCTGTAGCAGCGGTGCCTACTACGCTGATTTCCAGCTTTCACAGGTATGACAACACGTACATACTTGCATAGGTTCAGCTTGGATGTAAATTGCCATAACTATATTTCAGCTTCAAGGGAAGCTGCAATTCTCTTGTTGCAGCCTTCTTTAAATAAAGCTCTTATTCTTTAACCTCTAGGTGCAAACTGCGCACAAATATGCGGCCGCCGAGGGGCTGCATGTTTGCTTGCATTAGCACTGATAGAACTGTGCTGAGAGTAGAGCTGGGCGATTTTCTCAAAAAAAAAAAAAAATCTGTGATTTATTTATTTTTATTTTTTTAAACTCGATTTGAATCAAGTGTTTTTTTTTTTTTTTTTTTGGACACCGCGCTGGTCCTGAGGAGCTGCGGGCAGGAGTTTTTAGGCGAGGCCGCGGCTTCAGCCTAGTCCGCGGCGTCCGGCCTCACGGACTAGGCCGAAGCCTCACCTAAAAACTCCTGCCCGCAGCTCCTAAGGACCGGCGCGGTCTCGGCGCCGGTCCTGGTGAAAAAGAAAATCAATTTGCTTAAATTTTGAATCGATTTGACCTCTCAACTCGATTCAAGATTTAAATAGTTTTTTTCCCCAGCCCTAGCTGAGAGCGCACGCCCTGTGCACTCCCAGCACGGTGACCAGCAGCTCATGAAAAGCTGATCGCTTCTTACGATCGAGAGTTTTCCAATCACATCACATGGTCACAGGCCCTGCCCCGCCTTCGGGAATGCCAAACCCCTTAAAAGGCCGGCGGGAGCCAGCGCAAAGGGGTTAAAATTCCTAAGCAACGATTCATTTTGTGCTGGCCTCACATAAACTCTCTTATCCCACCACCCTAAGCCATTGCTGTTCCAATGCACATGCTGCAGCGCACAAATCCATAAGGTAACGCACTGCCGTGTGCTGTGTTGCCAAAACTAGTGCACATCCAGTCTTTGCCCATTTTGGTGCATTGCCAGCCCATACATTTGAAAGGGCTGCTTTAAAGTGGCTGTAAACCCTTACATATACCCAGTGAAGTGACTGGCCTCAGCTGAAACGTAAACTCCTACATAAGTCTACATCCATTCAAAGTGCAGAATTTATACAGCTTGTCTGAGCTCTCAGAAAGCAGGGGGTGGGGAGCTGAAATTACACACAGTGAGGAGAGCTGATTGGAGGGAAGGGACACACACCCCCTTCACACACGAACAGAGCTGAGGCTGTCAATCACAGGCTGTGTGCTGGAGTTTCCTCCCCTGTCACCTTTTATCTCTTGGTGTCAGGAAAACTAGTCAGAAGTGCTGATAGCAGAGGAATGAGACTGCAGACAGAAATCACACTTGGTGCTCTGGATTGAGACAAGTACACACACTATAGAAGGATAGACTTTGTTCATATTTCATGTCTGAGGTTGAGCATTAATACAGAGCAAAAGGTGTAAATCCGGCCTTCTTCCTTTCATTTGACAGGTGCCAGGTGTTGGTGAGACTTGTTAGATGTCACTCTTGTTATCGGAGCGTGTGTATAAACACAATGTTTTTTCTTTTTGTTTTAAAACCTTATCAGGATTTTCTTTTCCAGCCTTTTTGGTGATATTCCTCCTGTTGCCACAACAAAAAAAAAAAAAATAGGAAATCTTACTTTGTTTTGGGTACAAAATGTCACTGGGGCAGATAGAGGGATAAATCTCCCCTCGGGGACACAGGGTACAATACATACTTGAAGGGTCTGACACTTCACTACTCTGTAGAAAGGTTTTGCCTTTGCGTGCATTTTAATAGAGACGTGTGCAAAATATGACTTGGCTCCTGGAGTGCCTGCTGGTTCCTAAACTGCATTAATGGGCTCCTGTCCAGTCAATATTTAACGATTGCATCTAATTCTTCATAGCAGATATACATCTATTACCCTCTGGTGAGTACTGCCTCCCAGCAGCGGACTATGAATGTATGCAAGGCTGATTATTTGAGTTGGGTTGCCTACCCATGATTTCTCAGAAAACACAACAGATCGGGACAGGGACTTTGAAGATACATTCATTGTGGATTTATGCATTTTTATTATTTTTTTTTCTTTTTTTTATATTAAATTTAGTTGAGACTAGAGCTGCACTATTCTTGGCAAAATGAGTATCAAGATTGTTTTGCTTAGAATAAAAAGATCACGATTCTCTCAGGATTCTCGTGGTGTAAATTCTTTCACATTATACAAAAAAAAATTGGGCTAACTTTACTGGTTAGTGTTGTTTTTTTTTTTTCCCAATTCATTAAAGTGTTTTTTTTTTTCCCCAAAAAATGCATTTGAATGACTGCTGCACAAATACAGTGTGACCTAAAATATTGCAACGACGTCGACCACCATTTTATTCTCTGGGGTCTCTACTAAAAAAATATATATGTGTTTGGGGGTTCTAAGTAATTTTCTATAAAAAAAAAAAAAAAAACCAAAAACAAATGATTTTAACTTTAAACCAACAAATGTCAGAAAAAGGTTTAGTGTTTAAGTGGTTAAACTTCCCTCATTTACACACCAAAGTGTATTCCTTTGATCTAAAGGACAAATGTTACAATGTTTATACTTAAGTACCACTGCTAAAGAATGCTGTGATTCTTGGCAGACTGCCCGTTTTTTTTTTTTTTCCCCCTTTGGCTGTTGGCTTTAGCAGAGCAAAGCTTAGAAAGAATCGGGAAATACTGGGGGGGGGGGAATCATGATAACGATTCTTGACGATTAATAATGCAGCTCTAGTTAAGGCTGTATAAAAGTACTGTAATTTTAAAGGACAGCTGTTCTTTCATTCTCTAAGCTGTCAATATTCTTGACTATGTATGTAATGGTAATCATACATGTATAGTAAGGGCTAATGTGATTATAATCTGCATTCCATATCCATACATTTTTTTTTTTATATATAAATCTGAACACAACAGTAATGTATTCTATGGGCCTATATATGTAATTTTTATTTATTTTTTTTCCTTTAATGCATAGAATGCATTAAAGTGGAGTTCCACCCAAAAGTGGAACTTCCACTTTAAGCACTCCTTGCCCCCTGACATGCCACATTTGGCATGTAATTTTTTTGGGGGGGGGCGGCAGTGGGTACCTTCATTTTAGTGGGACTTCCTGTCTCCCTTCCTCTTCTAGGCCTCCTAGGCAGCAACTCTTCTCGCCCTAGGCGGCCCCTCCCTGCTAGCAAACGTCACAGGTCCCAGAAGATTGGCTGGCCAATAGCAGAGCGCAGCGCGACTCGCGCATATGCAGTGCCCGGCCGTGAAGCCATAAGCTGTCAGGACTGGGTGCCCACAGTTGCTATGAGGGCGCCGCAGAGAGGAGGGGGAGAGGAGCGAGGCTCCGGGCGCCCGAATTGCTGGACCGTGGGACAGGTGAGTGTCTGTTTATTTAAAGTCAGCAGCTACACTTTTTGTAGCTGCTGACATTTAATAATCTAAAAAACGTATGGAACTCCGCTTTATGGTAAAAATTACCTTTTTAAAGTGATTGTAGAGAAAAAAAGGAAAGGGGTGCCTCTGAGTGTATAAGTAAAACACAATATTCAACTCACATGGGAGCAGGTGTAGTCAAGTACATCTGGGCTGAGTGGTGTCCAGGAGCAGGATGGATGACAGGTCACAGTAGTTCCACTTCTCCCTGGCAATGTGGAGCACGTCAGATCCCAGGAAGGATGGGGTGGTGAGCTGTCAGCCTGTAGTGCTAGAAGCTGCGGCTCCTAGAGTCCTCTCTTGTCAACGCTGAAGATGGAGGACGGCCGTGCGGTGTGTATTTCCAAAGCGAGGCTTGGAGAGCATGGAACAGCATGACAGAGGGCAGTGACGTGACAATAATGCAATGTGTTTCTGAGTGTGTGCGCTACGAATGTTATGGTAGCCGCGCTTCATTATCAAGCATCTTGATGCTTGACAAAGGAAAAATAACCGGCAACCATAACGTTTGATGGGACAGAATTTTTCTGTTTGACACCCACCCCCGGAAAAAAAAAGTTTTGAGCACCAGCTGCCCCTGCTGCTTATACTTGTGGACTTTGGGAAGAATTGCCACCCTAAAAAGATCAATAATGTCAGTGGGAACTGAGAGGTGGAAATTGCTCAAGGACCCCCCCTAGCAACCTCTGGTGGAACCCTGCTGGTTGAGAAACCCTGATAGACAGTCTGCAGACAGAATATTTATTTATAAAGTCCAAAGAACACAGGGATGTTGCCAAATATTCTTTCACAAAAATTTTGTATTGATTTCAGTTCAGGGTATTGCAGAATAGTTACAACCAGAGTAATAGCATGAGCGATGTTCATCATACATATTGCAGCAAGCAGGGATACACTTAAAGTAGTTGTAAAGGCACAAGGTTTTTTTTTTTTACCATCATGCATTCTATGCATGAAGGTAAAAAACCTTGTGTGTGCAACAGAGCCGCTAATACTTACATGAGCCCCCTCTCGATCCAGCAATGTCCAGGAGAGCCTTGCCTCACTGGGGGCTCGCACTCCTGATTGGCTTTTGTCAGTAGCGGCAGCCATTGGTTCCAATCGCAGCCAGTGAGCCAATTAGGAGATACAGGGGGTGGGGTTGAGCTGCAGCTCCATGTGTAAATGGACACACAGAGCAGCGTCTCAGCTCAGATTCCCCTTATAGTAAGCTGCTTGCTGTGGGGGCACCCTGCAAGAGGAAGGAGCCAGGAGTGCCGGCGAGGGACCCGAGAAAAGGATTGGGGCTACTCTGTGCAAAACCACTTCATAGAGCAGGTAAGTATAACATGCTAGTGTGTTGTGGTGGTGCAAAAAAAAAAAAGACTTTGATATTGCATACTTCATATTGTTTTCAGGGCATGAGAAGGAACATATGTGGGACTTTTTACCTCTACTACCTTGCAAGCCTTCAGTGTATTGGGGTGGAGGTGAAGATGTGGGTTGGGAGAGTGCAGTGTAGTTGTATGTGTAATGGTGTTTTTGGGGTACAGAAACTGGTAGATGTTTGTATGTGATGAGGGGATTGGAGAAGATATGAAGGGGACAAGTGGGTGTTGTGGACTTTGGGAGAAAAATGTGAATGTGGGAGAGAGCCTGGAGAATCTAGGCTAATTCGAAGAGTCAACCGGCATTTACACTAGTATAATTTTATTGAAAACTCATTTTAAGAACGTTCGCTTGATTTTCCAATTATTAGTGAGGTCAAATCGATGTCTGTATTTGACATTTTTTTTTGTATTTTTTTTTCTTCCAAGGATTTATAACCGTGAGTGTGGTTTTCCTTAGGTAAGGTGTAATCATTACAAAATCCAGTGTAAAAACCAAAGGATGTTTTAACTGGTTTTGGCTGACATTCATCAAGCGGTTTAATTTTTGTGCGTATTTTCATTTGAAAATCTACTAGTGTATAGCCTTTAAGCTGACCACACAAGAGAAATCTATCAATTACTGCTAAACGGTGAAGAGGAAGGAAGGATTCTATATTGCTGGCTACTGTAGTCTGAGAGCCAGCCCCTGTAGTTGTCAGAATACCCCAACAGTCTGATTAAATGCAGCTTCTTCTCAGCCAACAATTTTCCACCTAACTACTTTGGTTTTTTGATCGAAGGATGTCCAGTGGGAGGATAACATCAGAGCCATCCACGGCTTGAGTTCTGGCTTGTTCATCAGGAATCGGATGAACTTTCCTCTGTGTGTGGCCATTTTAGGAACGAGAGTTGGGAGAAAGAAAGGAGGAAGAGGAAGAGAGAAGTAGGAGCATGTCCCGCTCTCCTCCCCGCACGGAAGGCCTTGTTTTGACTGTGGCCTTGTAAGGCAGAGAGAAAGATCAGAAGGCCTTCTAGGCATGTGTAGTCTGTCCATAACAATTCTAGAAATTTTATTTTGAGAGCAGAAGAATGTCAGAAATCTTCATTAATCATAGTGCCTGATATGCCTAAAATTCTCAAAGTGAGCGTGTAGCAAACAGGTTATATTCAGTGCAAATTGTGCTGCTACTTTGGACCACCAGGGTATGAGAAATAATATATTTGTGGATAAACTGGCCCATGGGCGCAAGAGGAAGTGAGCTTATATACCATTAAAATACCCAAAACTAAAAACTTTATTTTTCCCTTTTTTTTTTTATGACAAACCTAATGGGGACAGGGGGTTTTGGAGGGGACTGCAGGGTGGCCTCTTGCCTACTGACTATGGGCTCTGGCTTTTAAGGGAGCACTACTCTTTGGAAGGTGTGTGCCTTGGTCTTGATTTGGGTCCATGTCTCCCCAAAACACACAGACTGTGGAATATTCATATACAGATTTGGGGCCTCTATGCCCAAACCAGCATTGACTGCCTCAACCCCTCCCCCAGACTCAGAGCAGATGTTAATATAGTCGGCTAAAAAGCAACCTGATGCTAGCGCCTCCTGCTATAGTCTGTTTTTTAAGGTGTGTGTTTAAGTATGGCATTCCCATTGTTAATTGAGTCACCTAATGTTTGTCGGCTAAATCTTGGAGGTTCCTACATGATGGGATTAGTCTTGTGTCAACTCTACCTTGTTAACTAACCATTGCTGATGTTTTGGGTAATATTTGGTTTTATTGTTTGGTGTATATCCCACTTTTGACGTGTATAAGAACCTGTATTTCTGTTCAATAAAGAGTCATTCCTTTTGGTTTTACCTCAACATCTGGTCTGTGTAAAAGGGATGGTATTGGCTCTTGGTCTGCTAGAAGAGCTTGGAGAGCACAAGGCACTGTTTGGCAGAAGCACCCAAGCGGGTGCCAAGGGTCTGTCACACCTTTCTTCCTTCTTTTTTTTTTTTTATTTTTAATTTTCCCTTTATCCACAAGTGATCCACACCTTACATTGCCACAATCCCACCAGTTTAAAAAAAATGAGTGGGGGTTGCCCTCAAATACCCAATTCAGTGAACAGACCTACATTTACAAAAAAAAAAATCATTTGCTCAAGTCTCAAATGGCTAAAAACAGATTAAATCACTTGTGAATTTTTTTTTTTTTTTTTTTTGCCAGTCTTCACATCACCTTCTATCGAAAATTGCCATGTTGTAATTTTTTATTTGTTACTTATGCTGGCCTTCAATTTCCTTTACATTTTACCTTAAAGCGGCGTTCCACCCAAAAGTGGAACTTCCACTTTAAGTACTCCTTGCCCCCTGACATGCCACCTTCTGACTGCCTAGGCGACGACTCCTCTCCCCCTAGGCGGCCGTGTATTAAAAGTCATCAGCTATACTTTTTGCAGCTGCTGACTTTTATTAAACTGAAAAAAGCTAGGTACTCCGCTTTAAACTATGTAGTGTTTTGGTTTGATCCCCTATTGTATGGTTTTGTTAAATCTAAAGGAAAATTGTATAATTTATGGCCAGCCTTAATGGAGAATGCAGCATTAGGAGTGAGTCTCAATGGCAGATAGTTCCAGAGTGAACGTGATAAAAAGCTGTTTCTAGATTTTAGAAGTATGGCCCCGTGACTGTTTTTGGCATGATGTGGATTATAGTCCTTGGCGTCTGTACTCTGTTGGGTCATGTGTGCTGATGGTTTGACATTGCACTCTCTCAGCTTTTGGCTGGACATAACAAAGGCGTTTCATTGCACAACTTGCAGCATTATGTTTTTCTATTCTGCCAGCCATTCATGCAACCTTTCTAGTTGCTCTTTGAAGGCCACTGGTCGCAGGCAGCTATTATCTCGGGATACAGGCATTCTTAGGCTATTGTGTAATGATGTTAGACCATGGGGGCAGGAGCCCACGTACACAGAACAGTGGATACGTATGATAAATTAAAACATTCTTTTTCACAGGTCTGATTTAAGTATGTTTAACCATTCTTTAGTCTCAGACTAGATTCAAAACTTTTTTTCTTTTTTTTTTTTCTCCCCTCTTGTTGGAGAAAAACCCTTCTTGGCAGTTTAGAATCTGTCAGGATTTCTTCTTGCATCCCGTCCCAATGAAAACATTGTCACTGGCACAGCGAGAGAGAAAATCGGTCCTGTGCGAATATAACAGCAATAGTTTTGTCTAATTTATTTTAAAGTAGAACTCTCATGAGCGTTAAATACAGGTCCTCTCAATAAAACATTATTGAAATGTGAAGGCAATCCCCTTCTTCATTTCTTTTTTTTTTTTTTTTTTGCTTTACTGCTCCTCCCCTGATAGAATCCCAATTTGTGGCCTTTACGAACATTGATCTTAGTTGCCATCACTCCCTTTTCAGGGAAAGTACCCAGGAGAGTATGTGTGTCAGAGAGCTTCCACCCAGTTCCCATGTTTCACCCCCTCTATCTTTTAATTGGTCACTAGGATGCAGGTGCGTTGCCGCCTGCATCCTAGCAACTGATGTGTGACCCAGCCACACCTGCGTATTACCAACCATTGACCCTGTCGGGCCTAGCCACCTGTGTCCTAGCAAAACGACAATCCCCAGCTATTTTTCTATTCTGTAAGGGATCTTATTTTTAACTCTTTTTCACTCAAGATTTACACTTTTGTAATTGGATTAATTTGCAAAATTGTGTAAAATTATTCATAGACCCCTAATAATGTCGCTTTTTGTGAGACATTGACCCTCTCTGTTAACTTTGCACTGTTCATCATGTTCATTAGAAACAAATGCATGATTTACCTGCTAATCCTATAGAAGCTCATTGGTGACCCGGCCTTATCACTGTGAGGGCTTATGTCCTTGTCATCTGTGTGTAACCTGCAGTTCATGCGGATTTGCTGGTCCCCAGGCTGTATTGTGCTCAGTGCTTTATACAAAGTAAGCACAGGATTTGTGTGTGTGCGTGTTGTGTTTTTTTTTTTATTTTTTATGTGATTTAAAATGAGATAGGGTTGCACACAGGTCTCTACCTGAATAACAAATTTGGGTAACCGGCTGCTACTAGTCCAGTGATCATCCAGGCCTTGAACGTCTTTCTCCAGTACTGGCACAGTTGTGCAAGCGTTAAATGCTTTTGAACTGGTGGCGTAGTGCCTTGCACTGTGGCCTTGTAGTGCTGCCAGGGTTCGCTGGCTCTTTAGTACACAGGGATAGACTTTCGTTTTTTTCACTTGCAAACTTTTTTTGTTATAAAAAGTTTGGATGATAAACATCCAGTGTGAGGACCGATATACACCCCCAGTATGTCAGTACTGTGTGTATTGCTGTTATCGCCAGTTTGAAACGTCCACTTTTGTACCTAAATAACATCCGTCTTAATTGACCACTCTCAAGGTGACTTTTTGAACTCTTTGCAACCAAAAGATGAGCTTTGTTCCCTTTTTTAAATGACAAATGTACCTAAAAAGATTGACAATACCCCATAATGACAACGTGAAAAAAGTTTGTTTTGAAATCTTTGCAAATTTATTAAAAATAAAATACGAAAAAAATCAAAAATCCCATGTACATAAGTATTCACAACCTTTGCGCAATACTTTTGTTGAAGCACCTTTGGCACCAATTACAGCCTCCAAGTCTTTTTTTTTTTTTTTTTTTTATTTATTTATTTTTTTGTATGATGCTACAAGCTTGGCACACCTATTTTTGGGCAATTGCTCCCATTCTTCTTTGTAGGATCTCTCAAGCTCCATCAGGTTAGATGAGGAGCATTGGTGCACAGCCATTTTCAGTTCTCCCTTGAGAGGTTCAAGTCTGGGCTCTGGTTGGGCCTCTTAAGAACTTTCACAGTTGTCCCATAGCCACTCCTTTGTTATCTTGGTTGTGTGCTTAGGGTCGTTATCCTGTTGGAAGATTAACCTTCGCCCCAGTCTGAGGTCCAGAGCGCTCTGGAGCAGATTTTCATCAAGAATGTCTCTGTACATCGCTGCAACAATCTGTCCCTCAATTCTGACTAGTCTCCCAGTTCCTGCCGCTGAAAAACATCCCCACAGCACGATGCTGCCACCGCCATGATGGTATTGGCCAGGTGATGAGCGGTGCCTGGTTTCCTTCAGACATGACGCTTGCCATTCAGGCCAAAGAGTTCAATCTTTGTTTTATCATACCAGAGAATTTTGTTTCTCGTGGTCAGAGTCCTTCAGGTTCCTTTTGGCAAACTCCATGGGGGGGGGTTGCCTTTTTACTGAGGAGTGGCTTCTGTCTGGCCACTCTACCATTCAGGCATGATTGGTGGAGTGCTGCAGAGATGGTTTTTCTTCTGGAAGGTTCTCCTCTCTCTCCAGAGAAAAGCTGGAGCTCTCAGTGTTACCATCTGGTTCTTGGTCACCTCCCTGACTAAGCCTATTTTGCCCAATCGCTCCGTTTGGCCGAGCGGCTCGCTCTAGGTAGAGTCCTGGTTGTTCCAAACTTCTTCCATTTACGGATGATGGAGGCCACTGTGCTCATTGGGACCTTCAATGCTGCAGACATTTTTATGTTACCTTCCCTAGATCTTTGCCTCGATACAATCCTGTCTCGGAGGTCTACAGACAATTCCTTGGACTTCATGGCTTGGTTTTGTGCTCTGACATGCACTGTTAACTGTGTGCCTTTCCAAATTTTGTCCAATCGACTGAATTTACTACAGGTGGACTCCAATTAAGGCCCCTTTCACACTTATACGACTTCAAAGTTGCGCGATTTTACCGCGATTTCGCGGCCGCTATTTTGCTGCGATTTTGCCGCGATTTGGGAGCAGTACTACTTTGTACGACTTTGCCACAACTTTGGCATTAACTATTCTCAGCTTGTGCTTACAAAGTCATACTGAAATCGTGTCTATATTATTCAGGTACGATTTGCATGCTACTTGAGGGTTTAACATTGAGGTCTATGGAGTACAAATCGTATGGAAGTTGGACCAAAGTAGTGCAGGGACTACTTTGAAGTCGGCACGACTTAAAGTCGTGCCAATATGAATGGTAGTCATTGAAAATCATGGAGAATGACTTGTCATACGATTTTTGCAGTACAAAATCGTGGGACAAGTCGTATAAGTGTGAAAGGGGCCTAAGTGAAAACAGGATGCACCTGAGCTCAATTTTGAGTGTCATTGCAAAGGCTGTGATTACTTGCGTACATGTGATATATTTTTTTTTTTTTTCACGATTATTTTAGTCGAGGGACAGGGGGTGACAACATTTGCTTGGGGTGAGCTGGATTGTAATTAGCAGCTGAAAATCCTACATAAGTAATCTAATTTCCCTAAGACTGTCTGACCAGGTTGGCAGAATAGTGTTGGATTTGAGGATGGATTCATTACCTGATCTATCTTCATGTACCTTTTTAATACTGTACTTCGAAAGATGGGCAACTTAAAACCCCTCCAGCTGTTCAGGATCTAGAACCCCAGGATTGCAATACAGGCCTAAGTTTACCTGCAATTTTTTTATTTTATTTTTTATTTTTTTCATGACATTAGTTTGTAAAGCAGGCCCTGCATCAATGTCTGCTTCATAATAAGTCAGAAAATGTTCTTCATATTTGGTCACCAGTGAAGTGAGGAGGGATCCTGTAAGACTTGAAGGGTGGGATTTCAATAATCTGTCATGGTGGTGAAAGCTGTGCTTTTTAAGAAGGTAGAACATTTTTATTCCCACTATTAAAACCCTGACATGTTGTTGTCTTTTGTTTTTACAGCTTGCTTTGAAAGGATCTAGTTACAATGGTCTGTTACAGCGACATAACATCCATTCAGAAAATGTTGAACATATTGTGGAAAGTTTACGGTAAGTTGTCCTTTTTCCTGGTTTTTGTGAAGTAAAACACCATCACAAACATGTTTCTGTGTGCAATAAAAAGAGCCTCTGTCAGGTTTTTATTGATATCGATCTCCTTATTTAGGAGCTTTAACCAGATGCCAACCGCCCCAGTTACTTTTACTGTGGCAGGGCGGGCGCTCTGGGCAGAATATACACTTTTGTTTCTGGGGCGTGCATGCATACCATCGGCGATCCTCTCCCACTGTGTCCAACGGGTTCGGCAGATGCAATGTCTATGGGACCCACCAATCGCTCGGGAGAGAGGCAGAACAGCGATCTGCCTATGTAAACATGGCAAATTGCTGTTCTGTGAGTGGAGGTACAATGGATATAAAAGGTCTACGCACCTCTGTTAAAATGTCAGGTTTCTGTGATGTAAAAAAAGAGACAAAGCTACATAATTTCAGAACTTTTTCCACCTTTGTAATGTGACCTATAAAGTGTACAATTCAGTTGAAAAACAAGCTGAAATCTTTTTAGGGGGTAAAGTAAAAATGAAAAACCTAAAATAATGTGGCTGCATAAGTGTGCACAGTCTCTCTTATAACTAGGGCTGTAGCTGGGTTCAGAATTAAGCAAACAAATTCAAACTCATTCTAAATAGGAGTCAGTACACACCGGCCATAATTTTAAAGTGCCTCTGATTGACACCAAATAAAGTTCAGCTGTTCTAGTAGGTCTTACCTGACATTTTCTTAGTCGCATCCTACAACGAAAGCCATGGTCCGCGGAGAGCTTCCAAAGCTTGAGAGGGATCTCATTGTTAAAAGGTATCAGTCAGGTGAAGGGTACAAAAGAATTTCCAAGGCATTAGATATACAATGGAACACGGTGGAAAAAATATGGCACAACAGTGACATTAAGAACTGGATGTCACTCCAAAATTGATGAAAAGACGAGAAGAAAACTGGTCAGGGAGGCTTGCCAAGAGGCCTACAGCAACATTAAAGGAGCTGCAGGAATGTCTGGCAAGTACTGGCTGTGTGGTACATGTGACATCCATCTCCCGTATTCTTCATATGTCTGGACTATGGTGTAGAGTGGCAAGACAAAAGCCTTTTCTTATGAAGAAAAACATCCAAGCCCAGCTAAATTTTGCAAAATCACATCTGAAGTCTCCCAAAAGCATGTGGGAAAATGTTATGGTCTGATAAAACGAAGGTTGAACTTTTTGGCCATAATACCAAAAATGTGTTTAGCGCAAAAACACTGCATATCACTAAAAGAACACCACACCCACAGTAAAGCATGGTAGTGGCAGCATCATGCTTTGGGGCTGTTTTTCTTCAGCTTATTCAAGGTAGAGGGAATTATGAACAGTTCCAGATACCAGTGAATATTGGCACAAAACCTTCAGGCTTCTGCTAAAAAAAGCTGAACATGAAGAGGAACTTCATCTTTCAGCATGACAACGACCCAAAGCATACATCCAAATCAACAAAGGAATGGCTTCACCAGAAGAAGATTAAAGTTTTGGAATGGCCAAGCCAGAGCCAAGATCTGAATCCAATTGAAAATCTGTGGGGTGATCTGAAGAGGGTTGTGCACAGGAGATGCCCCCCACAATCTGACAGATTTGGAGTGTTTTTGCAAAGAAGAGTGGGCAAAAATTGCTAAGTCAAGAGGTGCCATGCAGATGGACTCATACCAAAAAACACTGAGTGCTGTAATAAAATCGAAAGGTGCTTCAACAAAGTATTAGTTTAGGATGTGCACACTTATGCAGATATATATATATATATTTATTTATTTTTTACTTCCCTCCACCTAAAAAAGATTTCAGTTTGTTGTTCATGTTTATAGATCACGTTTAAAAGGTGGAAAAAGTTCTGAAATTATGTATCTTTTAACAGGGGTGTGTAGACTTTTTTAAAATATATATCCTGTGTTTCTGGTAAGCAGGAACACAGATCTGTCACAGTACAAGCAACCTGCCCCCCCTCCCCCTTCCCCTCAACACACAGCAAGCACTCCCTAGGAACACATTTAACCCTTTGATCACCCCTGATGTTAACCCCTTCCCTGCCAGTGTCATAGTACAGTGACAGGCATATTTTTTTAACACTGATCACTGTATACATGTCACTGGTCCCCAAAAAGTGTTGGGTGTCTGATTTGTCTACCGCAATGTTAGTCCCACTGATCACTGTCATTACTATTAAAAAAAAAAAAAAAAAAAAAATTGGCCTAAATGAATAAATTAATTTTTTTTTTTTCCTTACATTTTTTATTTGGATATATTTTATAGCCAAAAGTTTAAAAAAATTGTGTTTTTTTTTTTTTTTTTTTTTTTTTTTTTTTGTTTATAGCGCAAAAAATAAAAACCGCAGAGGTGATCAAATACAACCAAAAGAAAGCGCTATTTGTGGGGGAAAAAAAAAAAAAACATACATTTTGGGTATTTTTTTTTTTTTTTTTTTTGTTTTGTGTTTTTTTTCTTTTTTTTTCCAAGACCTAAAAGAAATACAAAATATAGCGGCAGTAAGTTGTAAATGTAACCTACACAGCAGTATTGGTACACATAAGGCAACAAGGTTGGACTGCTCGTTATTTCGATTAAGAGTCCAGGTGGTTATTGTGGGCCGACTCGCATCAGTTCCATGATGTGGAGGACCCCGATTGGAAGGGAAACCATGCCTTTCCAAGTAGGAAACAAAAAAGCCCTGAAAACCTAGGGCATCATGAACGCTGAACATCAATGAAAACTCTATATAACAACAATACTTCCATCATTATAACCAGTAAACTCCTAGGGCCAGGTCCAAACATCTGTTCGACCAGGTATCTGTGTCCAGGGACCCCTCTACCAATACCAGGAGTGCCATATACATATAAAAAGACACCAGTTACCACCTGGCCTGAACTTTGTGTCCTGCTTCGATCAGCGGTGTTCAGTACACTTTTGTGAATATGGGTACTTCAGGAATACCAGTCCTCTCCCATGCCACCTGGTAAGAAAGTTTATCAGAGGGAGTGATAGGGAGTGATGAAGAGCTTGTATAGGTTAGATGCACATCCCCGCAATAGGGTTTCTTACACACATTTGTTTTTGAACATAGTGTGTACTGTCAAGGCTGAGCTTCTGCAATGCGTTCAAAAAATGAAAAATTTGCTGCAAACAAGTACGATGAAGGACGTGTCCCTTTGTGATCTAAGAAGTCCCCTATGCGGTTAAAGCCCTTGTTCATCCACCAGTCAAATCTAACAGACTGCATGCCTGGTAGGAAGAGGGGATTGTGAAACAGAGGGAGTGCAGGGGCCATCTCCTACAGGTTGTGTCCCATAAGTTTATAGAATGGGAGAGCGTAGGGCACAAGATAGCTTTGCTTTGGGCTATCCAAAGCATTGAATCTATTGCAATTGGAGAACAAGCTAGGGCTACAAAGGATACCTAGTCTGGCCTGTAATATTTACTATGGATTTGGCTCAACTGAGCTATCTGTGCCGCCACATAATACCTCCTGACTCCCAACCCCCCCGGGTTTCTAGGTGCATACATTGTGGTCCGAGCGCATTCATCCACCTTACAAACCGCTCAGTGTCTGCTACCCCTCTCTGCCAATCCCTCCATTGGCTACCACTCACCCAACGAATTAAATTCAAAATACTAACAATAAGTTACAAAGCCATCCACAACTCTGCCCCCAGCTACATCACTAACCTAGTCTCAAAATACCAACCTAATCGCCATCTCCGTTCCTCCCAAGACCTCCTGCTCTCTAGCTCCCTCATCACCTCCTCCCATATCCGCCTCCAGGACTTCTCCCGAGCCTCGCCCATCCTCTGGAATTCCCTACCCCAATCTGTCAGACTGTCTCCAACTTTATCCACTTTTAGGCGATCCCTGAAAACTTTCCTCTTCAGAGAAGCCTATCCTGCCTCCATCTAACAACTGCACTATTTTCTGCATTAGCTCATCCCCCACAGCTATTACCCTTTTGTATAACTTGACCCTCCCTCCTAGATTGTAAGCTCTAACGAGCAGGGCTCTCTGATTCCTCCTGTATTGAATTGTATTGTACTTGTACTGTCTGCCCTAATGTTGTAAAGCGCTGCGTAAACTGTCGGCGCTATATAAATCCTGTATAATAATAATAATAATAATAATAATTTATTATTTTTTGTTAAAAGGTGAACTTGTCCTTTTAATCCCCTCCCCTTACCAAACTAGTGATCAGTAGAGTTAGGATATCTCGGGTGCCCGATGTTGGATGATTGAATAGAATGACCAGAATTTCCTATAAATCAAATACAAGTGGTTGTTAAATGTGTGGGTGTTTTTGTTTTTTTGTTTTTTTTTTTGTAGCAAGAGACAACATAACAGCCTTTACGTTAGTGATTGGTATCTGTATAACAGGCTATATATCCGTTCAGTGTGTAATTCTTTATGTTGCTAACTTTAACAGGAAGCAAGTTTCATTGCATGAAAATATGTTGTACATAACTTTACAGTGTACAAACAGGAGAGAGGCCTCTGACTCTGCGCTTTTATACACAGCAGAGAGTCAGTCTGTGTCCTAAATTTTGAGAAACCCTCCCAGTCTGCGTCTGTCCTTAAATACACTCTGGAGGGGGATTTTCAATAATACTCTGCTGGCAGCAGGTTTACATCACTTTCTTGTACTGGTGCCATGCTAGTAATGGGGGCACACCAAGTGTACCTGCAAATACGTAGAACCGGAGCCAGTGATGTACACTTTAGCTATGTAAATAAAGTGGGGGGGGGGGGGGGGGGTTCTGTCTGGGCACAACACTTAAATATCTACTGATATCCATCATGGCGCTTATCAGAGTTTTTGAAACTTTGCCATGGCCTTCCGGTAGGACCATGCATGTGCCCCTGATTGCCATGTGAGGTCTGTGGCCACTTGTACTTTACATAATATGTAGTATTTGCTGATTTTTGTGTGTGCCACCTTTCTCCTTCAGGAAAGAAGGAATTGAAGTGCAAGTAGTGAAAAGAAGAGACTATGATGAAGCTACGGTTCGATGGGCTGACGCCATCATTTCAGCTGGAGGTAATTCCTACTAAATACTTTGGGCAATTTCTTGATAACACTTCCAGTCTTGCTGAATGTGTAACACATGGGAAATTACTTGGGTTTCCTTGTAATGGACAGGTGCTGCTGAAAATTTCAGCATTGCCAAAATCTTCATAGTTGTCATGGGGCTTGAGATTCGTTTCCTGTTAAATATACTAGCAACATCCTGGCCGGGTCCTGTGTCTAGCGCACTCATGCAGAGGTCCCATTCATTTCTATGGATGGTCCATAATCCCCTAGATCAGTGGTCATCAACCCTATCATTTGCTGCTCAGTGATTGCAGTATTCTAGTCTGCATCTCCCCACGGTAATACATAAAACCTGGCCTGTTAGTGGGCCCTGAGGGCAGTGTTGATGACCACTGCCCTAGATGGCTGGGAGCCACCAAGAATACATAGAGTGCCTTGAAAAGGTATTCATACCCCTTGAAATTTTCCACATTTTGTCATGTTAAAACCAAAAACGTTAATTTATTTTATTGGGGTTTGATGGACCAACACAAAGTAGCACATAATTGTGAAGTGGAAGGAAAATGATAAATGGTTTTCAACATTTTTAACAAATATCTAGAAAGTGTGGCGTGCATTTGTGTCCAGCCCCCTTTACTCTGATACCCCTAACTAAAATCTAATGGAAACAATAGCCTTCAGAAGTCACCTAATTAGTAAATAGAGTCCACCTGTGTGTCATTTATTCTCAGTATAAATACAGCTGTTCTGTGAAGCCCTCAGAGGTTTGCTGGAGAACCTTTAGTGAACAAACCGCATCATGAATGTCAAGGAACACACCAGACAGGTCAGGGTTAAAGTTGTGGGGAAGTTTAAAGCCGGGCTAGGTTATAAAAAAAAAAATAAATAAATAAAATCCCAAGCTTTGAACATCTCACAGAGCACTGTTCAATCCATAATCCGAAAACGGAAAGAGTATGGTACAACTGCAAACCTACCAAGTGATGGCGAACCTTGGCACCCCAGATGTTTTGGAACTACATTTCCCATGATGCTCATGCACTCTGCAGTGTAGTTAAGCATCATGGGAAATGTAGTTCCAAAACATCTGGGGTGCCAAGGTTCGCCATCACTGACCTAAACTGACAGGCTGGGGAAGGAGAGCATGAATCAGAGAAGCATCCAAAAAACCCATGGTAACTCTGGAGGAGATGCAGAGATCCACAGCTCAGGTGGGAGAATCTGTCCACAGGACAACTATTAGTCGCGCACTACACAAATTTGGCCTTTATGGAGGAGTGGCAAGAAGAAAGCCATTGTTGAAAGAAAGCAATAAAAAGTCCCATTTGCAGTTTGCGAGAAGCCATGTGATACACAGCAAACATGTGGAAGAAGGTGCTTTGATAAGATGAGACCAAAATTGAACTTTTTGGCCTAAAAGCAAAACACTATGTGTGACGGAAAACTAGCACTGCACATCACCCTAAACACACCATCCCCGCCGTGAAACATGGTGGTGGCAGAATCATGTTGTGGGGATGCTTTTCTTCAGCAGGGACAGGGAAGCTGGTCAGAATCTATGGGAAGATGGATGGAGCCAAATACAGGGCAATCTTAGAAGAAAACCTGTTAGTCTGTAAAAGACTTGAGACTGGAGTGGAGGTTCACCTTCCAGCAGGACAACGACCCTAAACATACAGCCAGAGCTACAATGGAATGGTTTAGATCAAAGCATATTTATGTGTTAGAATGGCCCAGTCAAAGTCCAGACCTAAATCCGATTTGAGAATCTGTGGCAAGATTTGAAAATTGCTGTTCAGACGCTCTCCAGCCAGTCTGACAGAGCTTGAGCTATTTTGCAAAGAAAAATGGGCAAAAATGTCACTCTCTAGATGTGCAAAGCTCGTAGAGACATCCCCAAAAAGACTTACAGCTGTAATTGCAGTGAAAGGTGGTTCTACAAAGTATTGACTCAGGGGGGCTGAATACAAATGCACACCACACTTTTCAGATATTTTCTTTTGTAAAAAAATTTAAAAAACATTTATCATTTTCCTTCCACTTCATAATTTTATATTCTTCTTTGTGTTGGTCTATCACATAAAATCCCAATAAAATACATTTACATTTTTGGTTGCAACATGACAAAATGTGGAAAACTTCAAGAGGTATGAATACTTTTTCAAGGCACTGTATCATCCAAAGCAGGGGTCTCCAAATTTTTCAAAGGGCCAGTTTATTGACCTTCAGACTTTAGGAGAGCCAGATTGTGGCCAGCGGGGGTAAAAAATGTCCTGGGCCCAGCATTGGTGATTATGAATATGGCCTTGGTAGGAGTAATTGTATTCCATTAGTGGAAGAAATAATGCCCCCTTGTTGGTGTCAGTGGGACGAATAAAGCCCCAAGGGCAGTTTGAAGACCCCTGATCCAAAGGAATGAGCTGGCATGGGTATTTTTCTTGTAAAGAAAGTGTGTACATTTTAGTTAAGTGTAAAAAATGTTAGTACGTTAGTGTATTTTTTTTTTGGGGGGGGGGGGGGGGGCTTGTTCACACCTTTTTGAATATGGTAGAATGCGTCATTAAATGCACTGCAATTGTTCCATTCCAGTGTATATACAGTAGAAATAACTGAAAAAAACAATGCAAAATGGTCCATCGTGCACAGATGAGAATACGCAGTGTTGTGGTGCGCTGTATTGGCACGAATTGGGTATGAATGAGCCCAAAGTTATATACTTGATGCCTAGTTTTTTTCTAAAATTATATGTGTGTGTGTGTGTGTGTGTGTATATATATATATATATATATATATATATATATATATATATATATATATATATATATATATATATATATATATATATATTATACAGTATTGGCGTATAACACGCACTTTTTTTTCCCCTTAGATCAGGGGAAAATAGTGGGTGCGTGTTATACACCGATCCCTGCTGTCTCTGAGGAAGGAGGAGCGAGCGCCGCTGAATTACATAGAGCCGCAATCTCCTGCATACCCTGCACTCCGTCACTCACAGCCTCAGAACACTTTTTAAATAAAGGACCTGAACACTATAAAATGGGTAGTGAAAACCCACACTTTTTTTTTTTTTTTTTTTTTTTTTTTCCCATGGATGGTCTTTGCAACACTCAAAATATGATATCAGTTGTCTGCATCAGACCAGACAGGGCCAGAACTGTTGCCGCAATAATTGCAGGATCCATCTGTGGAAAAACAAGTCTCTTGGCTATAATTGCAGTTTGAGTCTGCCATGTTTTTAAAGCTGAGGGCCACCCTAAAAAAAAAAAATTGCATTTAATATTCTTAAAAAAAATAAAATAAAAATTTTTTAAAAAATTTGAAAAAAAAAAAAATTTTACTTACCAGAAACCCCTGTTGCTAGGCAGTCTTCCTAATCTGCCTCTTCCTATTTGCGCGACTCGCGCATGCGCAGTAGGAAACTTCCGTTCGTTAAGATGGCGGCGCTGGCAGCCAATCTGATGGACGGATCGGCTTCGGGGGGACTGACATCGCGGGCTCGCTGGACAGGTAAATGTCCTTATTAAAAGTCAGCAGCTACAGTGTTTGTAGCTGCTGACTTTTTAAAAAAAAAAAAAAAAAAATTGCGGCCAGAACACCGCTTTAAGGTGCCTCCTTTACAGTGAACCTGTGTAAAGTGTGAGCAAATTATTTTTCCTTTTAAACTCTCTTCAGTGCTCCCTAGAGACCTGCTAAGCCAGCTATTCAAATAGCAACTTAATCCACCATTACTTGCATGTGGTAGATTTACGCCGCTTGGGTATAGAGATTTGTAATGTGGGTCTGGCAGCATGCCGAGTATCACCTAAGTGAAAGGAAAACTCAGCAAGATTGGTGGAGCTGGGATGGGCCAGACCCTAAAGAAAAGTTGCTTTCCATCCAATTATGATTGTATTGATGAAGTTAGTTTAACGTGATACTAAAGGTGTTTATTATTTTTAAAGAAAAAAAAAAAAAAAAACATGTTATACTTGCCCTGTGCAGTAGTTTTGCACAGAGCAGCCCAGATCCTCCTCTTCTTGGGTCCCTTGCCGGTGCTCCTGGCCCCTCCCTCCTGTCGAGTGCCCCCACAGCAAGCAACTTGCTAACGGGACACCCGTCCTGTCGCTCTGTGTGTCCATTCAAACACAGAGCTACAGTTCAGCCCTGCCCCCTCTCTCTCCTCATTGGCTCACTGACTTTAAAAGCAGCGGGAGCCAATAGTGACGCTGCTGTGTCTCAGCCAGTCAGGAGGGAGATTGGCTGAGACACCGCATCGGTTGGCTGAGGCACTGTCTGGATAGAGAGGGGGCTCAGGTAAGTATTTAGGGGGTGCTGCTACACATTTTTTTTTTTTTTTTTTTTTTCTTAATGCATAGAATGCATTAAGATAAAAAAAAACTACCTTTACAACCATTTTAATAATTTTGCTGATGATATCGATTCGAAGTGGAAATAAGGCTTTAAAATAACCGGAATAGTATTTTGATGTCAGCGTGACCTTAAGCTAAAGATTTGTCCCGTTAGAGTATGAATTGGGTATTTATTGTATAAAACTTTCTTCTAGGTGATGGGACGATGCTTCTCGCTGCTAGCAAGGTGCTGGACAGGTCCAAACCCGTCATCGGAGTAAATACTGATCCAGAGAGGTAACCATTGTCCGAATTCACCCTCAGTCTGACCTTTTAGAAACGTATTTCGGATGGCAGTGTATTCTTTTTGGCTATAGAAAATGATTTTGTTTTAGGTTTTGGCTCAGGAATTTCAGCTTTGTACATTTTGAAACCTTTTCACCACAAACTGATTTTGATATGTTTACCATTACCTGTGGCAAAAAAAAACATTTTAACCTCAATGTATTCCCCTAATCCTAACCCATAACCTTAATCCAGCTGCAAATCATTACCTTTTTCATATAATTCTTACACTTGGTGTCACTAAACCCACATCCTAAAACTAACAAATCCTGTATTACAAGCTGTTCATAGTCACTGAGATTTATTCTCTGTATTCTGCAAAAAACCTAGTTGATCCTTCTGCTCGCTATCACCTTCTGTCCATGTCCTCAATTCAACTAGATATTTTGCAGCTGCGGTGGCAGCTCTGCACATGCTCAGTTTTCAGTGAGTTGCTAAGCTGAGCATTTCCTCTCTATCACATTAGAGCAGCCCATGTGACTATAGAGTCACACATGTGGAAGTATACACAGTGGTAAATGACAGCCCACTCCCTCCCTCCTCCATGCTCACTACCCATCTAAACACAACGGGGGTGGATATTACATGTACATTAATGGAGGCTTCACCTCCCTCTTCCACGACAAAGGCTGGTGGGGCCAAAAACACTTGCCTGAGTCCTCAATTGATCCAGCTCTGTGCTTGGCTGCAGCTCTTCTCTCCCATCTTCCTGATCTCACAGGCTACACTGAAAGCAGTAGGAGCCATTGGCTCCATCTGCTGTCAGTCAAATCCTGTGAGGGAACAGGGGGCGTGGCCAAGCTGTGTTGTGTACGTCTGGACACCCACAACCTGGCTCAAGTGTGCTTTAGGGGCACTCGTAAGGAGGAGGGGAGCGTGCTGGCAGGGCACTGCAAAGGAAAGGATAAGGGACTGGCTCTGTGCAATATAATTGCACAGAGCAAGTAAGTATGTCTTTTAGAACCACTTTAAGTTAAACCCTTGGCTTCTAGATAATCTGTTACTTCTCCCTTGTCCAGCAGCAAACCATGGACGAGGAGGTGACATCACTGTATTGCTTACCTTTTTAACAAGAAGATGTTGTCGTCCGTTCTTGCTGTGCCTTCTTGCAGAGGAGGGGGAATTGCAAAAATACCCGGACTGACTGACAAATTCTTTATCGGTTCATATGAGCACATTTAAAGAATATGTAAACTCAGTGTTTCATATTCTTGATATGTGTCTGCAGTACCATGTAATTGTATAAGAAAATATCCCAATCTCTTTGTATTGCTTGAGAGCACAGCGTGGTCAGTCCTCTAGCTGTGCTGGGAACTCAGCCTGCTTCCTTCCAATTTTACACTGTACCCCCCCAGCCTCTTTTGTATGTATGTATAATATGCCAAGAAATTTTTTATATATATAAAAAAATAATCAGTAGGGTGAGGTGCACTACAGTCTCAGATGGCCGTGCTTAGCAATCAAGCCCTCCCACAGGCTTTGACATAGAAAAAATCCAAAAACAAGGGATTGCTGCACAAACCGTATTTATTTTGAAATCTTCAAAAGGACATCACCACGACATCCATAAAATCAGGCATACATGTATGCCTGATTTTATGGATGTCGTGGTGATGTCCTTTTGAAGATTTCAAAATAAATACGGTTTGTGCAGCAATCCCTTGTTTTTGGAATATATATATATATATATATATATATATATATATATATATATATATATATATATATATATATATATATATATATATATATATATATATTTATTATCACACTCATAAGTTTACATACCCTGGCAGAATTTGATTTCTTGGCAGTTTTTCAGAGCATATGAATGATAACACAAAAACATTTCTTTCACTCGTGGTTAAGTGTTTGGCTGAAGCCATTTATTATCAGTCAACGGTGTTTACTCCTTCTTTTTTTTTTTTTTTTTAAATCCTAATGACAACAGAAACTACCCAAATGACCCTGATCAAAAGTTTATATAACCCAGTTCTTAATACCATGTATTGCCCCCTTTAATATCAATGGCAGCTTGAAATCTTTTGTGATATTTGTGGATGAGGCTTTTTCAGATGGTAAAGCTGCTCATTCCTCTTGGCAAAAGCCTCCAGTTCCTGTAAATTCTTGGGCTGTCTTGCATGAACTGCACGCTTGAGATCTCCCAGAGTGGCTCAATGATATTGAGGTCAGGAGACTGAGATGGCCACTCCAGAACTTTCACTTTAATCTGCTGTAGCCAATGAAAGGTCAACTTGGCCTTGTGTTTTAGATCATTGTCATGTTGGAATGTCTAAGTACGTCCCATGCACAGCTTCCTGGCTGATGAATGCAAATGTTCCTCCGGTGTTTTTTTATAACATGCTGCATTCGTCTTGCCATCTATTTTGACCAAATTTCCTGTGCCTTTGTAGCTCACACATCCCCAAAACATCAGCGATCCACCTCCATGTTTCACAGTAGGAATGGTGTACCTTTCATCATAGGCCTTGTTGACGCCTCTCCAAATGTAGTGTTTATGGCTGTGGCCAAAAAGCTCAATTTTGGTCTCATCACTCCAAATGACTTTGTGCCAGAAGGTTTGAGGATTGTCTCTGTGCTGTTTGGCGTATTGTAAGCGGGATACTTTGTGGCATTTGCGTAGTAATGGCTTTCTTCTGGCGACTTGACCATGCAGCCCATCTTTCTTCAAGTGCCTCCTTATTGTGCATCTTGAAACGGGCACACCACATGTTTTCAGAGAGTCCTGTATTTCACCTGAAGTTATTTGTGGGTTTTTCTTTGCATCCCGAACAATTTTTGCCTGGCAGTTGTGGCTGAAATTTTAGTTGGTCTACCTGACCGTGGATTTATTTCAACAGAACCCCTCATTTTCCACTTCATGATTAGAGTTTGAACACTGCTGATTGGCATTCTCAATTCCTTGGATATCTTTTTATATCCCTTTCCTGTTTTTATACAGTTCAACTACCTTTTCCCGCAGATCCTTTGACAATTCTTTTGCTTTCCCCATGACTCAGAATCCAGAAACGTCAGTGCAGCACTGGATGAAAGATGCAAGGGTCTGTCAGGATTCCAGAAACTCATTGACCTTTTAGATACACACACACACACACACACACACACACACACACACACACACACACACACACACACACACACACACACACACACACACACACACACACACACACACTAATTACAAGCACACAGATCACAGGTGAGGATGGTTACCTTTTTAATAGCCATTCAAACCCCTTTGTGTCAACTTTTGTGCATATTATCAGGCCAAAATCAAAGGGTATGTAAACTTTTGAGCAGGGTTATTTGGGGTGTTTCTGTTGTGATTACGATTTAAAAAGTTTTTGTTTTATCATTCATATTCTCTTAAAAATGGCCAAGAAATCATAAATTCTGGCAGGGTATGTAAACATATTAGCACAACTGTATGTACAATGTGTGTGTATGTATGTATGTATATGTGTTTCACAAACGTTTTGGCTATAATTTCTATATTTAATTGAATGTGTTTTACAAGGTGGGAGGTTTACAATCCCTTTTAAATGGTGGTGTATTTATTGGTTTGCCAGGAATTAACTTTTAACGTATTTTGTGTCTGGTCAGCGGGAGGAACCACAGAGCATAGCAGGTGATACAGGCATCTTGCTCTCCTGGAAGTGTGCCAGATGCTAAATAGTTTTGGCAAACTTCCTTTTAAGACGGCAGAGTTTATTGGTATGGGCATTGGGGGCGGTAAGTATTAGTGCTTCTCTTTTACAGGTAGAACGCTGTAAAAAAAAAATAAATAAAAAAAGGTGAGCAATCAGTCACTTTAACCTCCTCCTGCCCGCCCTATAGTAAAATGCAGCAGACAGATCCTCTTTTTCTGGGACGATGTCCTATGATGTTGCCCCTGTGTCACTGCTCTTGTGTGCCCGCGGGGACCTCGATCTCTGTAAAGAGCCAATGACGTGGATCTTTACCTGTGTGATCGGTTGTGTCCAATCACATGTAAACATGGAAGTGCACTGATGGAGTGTGAGGTGAGGAGAGCCCATCAGTGGCATCTCATTGCAGGGGAGACTCCTACAGGTAATCGGGGCACTCATCAGTGCAGCCCCATCAGTGGCCATCAGTGATGCCAGTCAGTGCCGCGTATAAGTGCCACCTAATTAGTGCCGGCTCATCAGCGCATATCAGTGAAAGAGAAAAATTATTTACAAGATTTTCTGACAGAAACGAAGAAACTTGCGACTGCTGAAAACTGAAAATTGGCCTGTGCAGGAAGGTGGTAAAAGTGCCCGGTATTGAAGCCGTTAAATTGCTGCTAAGCCAGTGGAGTTTCAGTGATGTAGTAGTGTCCACATCCATTGCTATATGCAGCAACCATGTTGGTGCAAATCACAGCACACCTGTATTGTGACGCCCTAGTTTGTGTTGCAGTGTGCCATGTTGCAAAAAATGTTACAGGCAATTTTTTTTTTGCTTTTCCAGCCATTTCAATGAATGACCTGCATAAGACGCATTAACACAGCATGCTGGACTACAATTCTATTGGCTCCTGATTTGTGCTTTGAATTGTCTTGTTTTATGTATGTTGCTTTTCATTATATATGTTATATTTCATATTAATGTGTACGCTTTCCACTTCATTGTCTGTGTATGATTTTTCTCCAAGGTCTGAAGGGCACCTCTGTCTGCCAATGCATTACACCCATTCCTTCCCAGACGCCCTGCACAAGCTTTATCGCGGTGAGTTCAGGTAGGATTCCTGGTGTGGCTGTAACTGAGGTTTCCATGACCTTCGGGTACTTGAAAGGAAAACATTTCTCTCTGATAGTTGTCATAATGAAACCAGATCCCTGAAATCCAGATTGTATCAACCCACATTGTAAGGCCTTGTCTTCCTGCTGGTAGACTATTTATTTATTTTTTTTATTTATAAAGCCAACTCCTCTGAATTTATTTACGTCTAGATCTATCCAGAGAAATTGTAGTTAATTGACATTAATACACACAGGTTGAACTGGATGGACGGGTGTCTTTATTCAACCTCACCAATTATGTACATTCGTACAAATGTCTTTTTGGAAATCATATTTGCAGAAAAACACAATATATGGGCTCTGTGTGACTTTAACCGCTTGCCGACTGTATAGCTTACATCTACGGTGGTAATGCGGCTCTCCTGTGCCAGATCACATACTAGTTACATGATCCGGCCCTAACGGGTAGGGGGCGCGCACATTCCCGGGGGGCCCAGCTGTGCTGTGATTATACACGGCAGATGCTGATCAGCCGGTGCCAGCCAATGGATGATGGCCAGCACCTGTTGATCATCAGGAAGACACTCAGGACAGGGCTCTGGCTATGGAAACAAGGCAGCGCTCTGTCCTGTCAGCAGGGAAGTAATGGATTTTCTTTCTCCGCAAAGCGGGGAATAAAATCCATCACTTGTGGTAAAAGCACCATACATACTGTACACAAAAACACCGGCACACAGTTAAAGTGGATGTAAACCCTCACATATACCAGTTAAGTGAACAGCCTCAGATGATACACAGGGATAAAACAAATCTCCCTACATAAGTTTTACATGTATATCTGCTGTCTTCAGATTTATATATTCTTTAGAAAGTTCAGATCATGTTAGATTTTCTGTTCAGCACTGCAATGAAGTCTGCGCATACAGCCAAGAAAGCTGATTGGAGGAAAGTTACACCCCCCCCCCCACTCCACATAGGCAGAGACTTTCAGCGCTGTTCTGTGAATAGATCAGCTCTCTGCTAATCTATTTATAGCACCCACCCTGACACAAAATTCAGGCTGGTTTTATCACAGTTGACGGAGAACTTGCCAGAAGTTATCATGCTTATAACCGAAGAACGGAGCAGGAGACAGCTACAGGACATAGGGCTTTAAAGAGAGATAAGAAAACACAGCAGATATATCTGCCCAGCTCAAATTTCATTAATGGGGTTTACATCCACTCTAACCCTTTTCATGGCCCCTGATGTTAATGCCCTATCTATCTATCTATCTATCTATCTATCTATCTATCTATCTATCTATCTATCTATCTATCTATCTATCTATCTATCTATCTATCTATCTATCTATCTGATACCTTGGTTCACGAATGCCTCTGTTCACGAAAAATTTGTCACGCGAACAGAAGAGTTCACAAAAATTTGCTTCGGTACAGGAGCCGCGGCCATCTTCCCTGCTCTGACAAGTTCATATTGAGAAGAGTATTGCAAGAGTAGTCTTAGGAGAACCTCTCCACTCAGATAGGGGTTTCTGACTACCATGAGGGTTGGCTCACTTAATTGTGAATCATGGAAAAACAGTTCATATGAATTCTACAACTTTATCATGCCCTCAGATGATCTTTTCCTGGATGCACAGTGGTGTTTTCTGGCCCCTAGATTAGTCATTTTAAATTGGGGTTTGGGATTGTTTCAAACAAAGATTAAAGAGGGGCTTTAGTGTTTTGGGTGCGTGCATGTGTGTATATATTTTTTTTTTTTTTTTCCTTTTTAGATGTATAATATGAAAGAGGTCAGCCTAATGTGAAAGACCGTATGTAATATATGTTTAAAATCCTTTTTTTGTACATACATTTCATAGCTTTGTATACAAAAAAGAGTTCAGAACGGATTACCCTGTATGATTGAACCCTATGGGAAAATTTGCGTCGGTCATTTCACGAATTACGGTTGGGAACCGGGGTATCGCTATCTATATATAGATATAGATACATAAATTTAAAAAATGGATATAAATAGATGGATATCAATAGATGGCTATATATACACACATAAATTTTAGTGCAAAAAATAAAACTGCAGAGGTGATTAAGCACCAAAAGAAAGCTCTATGAAAAAAAAGACATGCATTTCATTGGGGTACAGGGTTGCATGACCGCACTAATGTCAAAGTAACACAGTGCCGTATCACAAAGAGATGGTCAGGCACTGCCGACCTGCACAACAACTGCTAAAGTTCTCTAAATTGGGCACTGGGGTTAGAGCAAATCACTGGGGGAGATTTTATCCTGTCACAAGGCAAAGCAGTGCTGAACAAGAGCACTGGGACAGATTTATTACAAGCTTACAGCCAGATTTATAAATTCCTCCTTTGGCTGCTCTAATAAATCTGCCCATGAGGCGGTCTCACTGCCCTGGTTTTAAATGTTGTCCAATGTATTTTTTTTTTTTTTTTGCGCTGTGCATTGGTGAAGGTCTGAAGCCAGTCTTTGTACTCAATGTAAAGCCTGACATTACAGAAGTCTGTCCAGTGTAAATAAAGCCAGCTATCCGCCCAAGATTAAAGGGGTTGTAAAGGTTCGTGTTTTTTCACCTTAATGCGTACCCCCTCCCCGTTTTACTTACCTGACCTCTCGAACTTGACCCACGGGGATGTGCTGCCTCTCTGCCCGAGGTTCTCGGCTATTGATTGGATAGATTGATAGCAGCGCAGCCATTGGCTCCCGCTGCTGTCAATCAAATCCAATGACCTGAGCGCCGGGGTGGGGGGGGGGTTCGAGTCATACATTCAGCCTCTATGGACTTCGAATGCTGGACTCTGGAGTGCGTCTGCAAAGTAACCCCTAAGGAGAGCGCTTCTCCCAGGGAGTTATGTGATATGGGGGAAGGAGCCGCCGAGGGACCCCAGAAGACCAGGATCTGGGCAAGTATGTAAAAAAAGAAAAAAAAAACCCAGCCTTTAGTATCACTTTAACTGGGAGAACTTGGTGTCAGTGGCTGACCTGACTTCTCCATAGATTTTTATGAATTCATAAGTCACTGATATTTGTAGGTATTGGGCCAACAATCAGGACAGCCTATTACAGTAATCACATGCAGGCTGGTCATCTTTGTTTACAAACAAACCTCTTCAATAGCAGTGTACAGTTTCTGTGCAGAGAGAAATCATTACAGGATGTAAGGTAAATCATTTCCTTTGAGAATGTGCTGTGCTGGAATGTACATTGAAGCTGTGCTTGCAGAGCCCCGTGTACATTCCGAAGAAGACTGAGCAGGCCATACATTTCTTTTATTGCAGAAGAGACCTTGCATTTCACTTCTGCAATAAAAAGTCCCCTTCCGGTTTTTGAGATCTGGATTTTAGTTCCACTTTAGCTGTTTCAGTATGAAAATCAGTTAGTTTGGCCTGATGAATTCCTTAATGACCCCTGGCCACGGGAGGGTTAAATATGCATTTGGGTGGATAAGATCTCCACTTTACACTTTGTGTTGACGTCTGCTGTAAGAATCTGCAAGATCTCCTGTGTATTTCATTTTGCCTAATAGTTCTTCCTGGTGAACGTTTAGCATATTTAATATTGCTTTTATATTTGCTTACTAGCTGAAGGGCCATCTGGTGCAAAATACACCATGCTTTGCCATGCCACGGCCATGATGTGTATAAAAGTCCTTTTACCTTGGCGGCATTTCATAGTGGCGTTGTTAGTGAAAGGCCTGCCTGTTGAATTCAATTTACTCTGGTCAAGGTCACCACAAAGATTATGGTTTCCCCACTAGGTGGCAGTGGAGACAGCGAATTAGACTGTACCTTGAAGGCACTGGGATAAACTTCACACCTGTAGATTTACATGAACAGCAGCTAAGCCTGGAGCAGCATAGCAAGGCCCACAATACTGGAGGTCATCAAGAGCAAAGTAAGGTGAAGATCTAACTCTTTATAGTAAATGCTTCATTTTATAATGTATGATGTATATTCGCTTAAAGCTGTGAACTCCAGGAAAAGCAAATATTGTCTAAATGCAGGAGTCATGTGTATTATTTTTTTTTTTTTTTTTCCTTGGATCTTGGTGTGCTTTGTGTATTCTAGGTCTGTGCAGTAATTCCATGCGAAACTTTCCCCTGTGCAGGAACTTCCTGTAATAAAGACCGGTCACTGCTGCTCCCGCCTTATGCAGGGTGATTGGTCTAATCTCCGCTCCCTCCTATAGTTTTGTGCAGGCAGCCTGAAGTGGGAGGTGCTAGTGGGTCCCTCCCACAGCTGTGCCCTTTGCACAGAGTATGTGTAGCGCAATGATATCACTGCTACTTTTACATGTTGGCGCACATAAAATGTGTATATTTTCTTTGTTGCCATTGAATATACGTTCAACTTAAAACAAAATAGTTAAAAAAAAAAAACAAAAACCTAAAGAAGCAATTAGATACGTGAACTGTTTAAGGCTTGTCATTCTGTATAGCCAGTCTTGTGATCCAGCAGACTTGCCAGACAGCATAGCCAAGAAAGTATACCACTATTTTCTAATTACAGCTATCTTACCTTTTCTGCTCATTGGATGGTGAATTTGGCACTGCTGCTTCCATGTCCAATTCAGACACGCGAAAGAGGAAGACATGACGGTGAATGGTATTGCCTGCCTGGCTATACAGCATGCCAGATGTGTGAATCACAGGACTAGCTGAACAGCATTACAAATCCTTTTCTAGTATAAAGTAAGAATTCATACACAATGTATTTTGGAGTTTTTTTGTTTTCTTGCGACATTACACACCAGTCAAGGGATTGCTGCACTTAAAATATTTTATTCAATAATCACATACAAGTGAGTTACGTATCATTCCAGTTCCAACAGTTTCGGACTGTGAAGCTTGCACCCTTCTTCAGGGTTTTTTTTTTTTTTTGCTTTTTGTAGCGCTTTTATACTTTTGTAGATCTTGAAGTATGCCCAGTGTGAAAAGTTTAAAGTTTTTTTTTTTTTTTTTTTTTTTTTTTTTGCTTGTTTCAAGTAATGGCTAAATGTATAAGGCCCCTTTCAGACTGTCGGACCGTTCAGGTTCACCTGTTAGTTTTGTCAGCGGACCTGAACAGGCGCTCTATGTTAGCCTATGGAGCGACAGATGTTAGCGGTGACATGTCCGCTAAAATCAGACGGTTGGCCCTACGTTCGCATCCATCCCTCTCAGATCGGGTGAGATCTGATAAAAAAAAAGGATATGCTGTCCGTTTTCCTTCTGATCTCTCCATGGCAACCAGCGGCGCTCAACAAGCCCCTCCCCGCTCAGTGAGCAGAGAGGGACCTGTCATCCGCCGGCTCAGCGGAGATCAATGGAGAGATCTCCCGCTAAGCTGGCGGACTCTATGGCAGTGGATCCGTCTCGTGGGAATGAAGCCTAAGTTGGTAATGCTTATAACGATGCAGGGGTCATCTTTAGGGTTCATTCACACCAGGATGTGGTGCAGGAAACCTGCATTTTGGTTGTGCGATCTGCAGCAGGTGTCAATATTTTCTTAACAGCTCCCCAAATGCAGATTGTAAACGCAGTGCTTTTGCCTGCACCAGATCACATGAAACCGCAGTGCATGTCCTACTTTTGGTGGGATTTCAGCTCATTCAAATTAATGGGCTGAAAACCACACTGCTGTCCTGTGATTCCTGTGTGAACTGGCCCTTAAAGTGGTATTAAACCCAGTAAAAGCTGATCATTGTAAGCAGGCACCCCTGTCAGTAGTCAATGGTTTGTCTCAACCTTCTGCTACATCTGCAGGACAGCTTTTGTTCTGTTTAAAAAATATTTACTGGCAGGATCACCAGGTGAAAATAGCCTAAAAAATAAAACGAATGCAGCCATCACATCGAAGTATTGGTAAGCTGCTTAATAATTTGCTTTTGGGTTTAATTTAACCTTCAACACGCTTGGAGATTTGTGACAAGATGTTATATTATGTACATTAATGATGGAGTTGATATTGCACATGAGAAGATCATTTTAATCTTGTTCTAGTACAAATTCTTATTCGTGTCACGCAGCATCCGTAGCCGCTTCTGGACCTCACTTGTTGCCTGTAAGAGCGCTGAACGAGGTATTTATTGGAGAGTCTCTGTCCTCCAGGTAATTTTTAATGTTACTTCAAATGCCCAGTTTATAAACATGCATATATTCTATAACATTTTCTATATAGCAGAAAATTGTGTGTGTGGTTTTTTTTTTTTTTTTTATAAGATTTAAGCCATTGTAAGCACCCTCGGCAGTGCTATAGTTTGTCCTAACCCTTTTGTGGTGTGAACACTGATCGGGAACAATTTTCCAACTATCACATTCGACAAGTTGATCTAACGATCAATTTCTGTCAAACAAACTGCCATACACTGATCAAAATTCTTCTGGTCCCTGCTTGAGAGGGTAAGAGGGGAGCTCAGTTTGTTTTGCTCTATACCAGTGGTCTCCAAACTTTGTCCCTGGGGACAGTTGCGGCTCTTTACTTGCCTTTACTCGGCCCTTGAGGCGTAATTCCTGCCATTGACACCAACTATTTCTCCCCCTAATATTAAATATTGGGCATTGTTTACTCCCAATGGGCACAGTCCAGCCCTCTAAAGTCTTGGGCTACTTTCACACGGGGGGGGTAACGGTAAAGCGACGCTTTACTGCTGTTATAGTGGCGCTTTTAACCCCACTAGCGGCTGAGGAAAGGGTTAAAACCTCCCGGAAACGCCGCTGCCAAAGCGTTTTGCAGGCAATTTGGCAGCACTGCCCATTGATTTCAATGGCAGGGGTGGTTTAGGAGCGCTGTATATGCTGCTCCCACCCTGCCCCAAAGATGCTGCTTGCAGGACTTTTTATTTCCCCATCCTGCAACCACACTGTCCCAGTGTGAAAGCACTCAGACTTTCACACTGGGGAGGCATGAGAGGCACTTTACAGGCGATTATTTTATTTTTAGCGCTAAAACGCCTGAAAAGCGCCTTCATTGTGAAAGGGGTCTTAAGGATCATAAACTGTCTCTTTCTTTAGAACGTTTGGAGACCCCTGATGTATACAATATCTGAATGTTTTCCTTGTAAGTTAGACACTAAATCAGAATGAAATTGTGTTTTGTTAAAAATAAAGAAAAATGTGCCTTATGATTCCTGTTTAAAACTTTTGTGTATGTGGTCTGCTTACTAACGTCACGCTTAGCTTGTGCTAGGAATTGTCTTTTCAGCTTCTCTAATCTAATGGTTATATAGATAAAATATATTATAGAGACACAAAGTTCTTTCCACGCCATCTAAAAGTTATTTCTATAAAACTTTTCTGTTTATAGTATTCCATCTTCTTAGAGGTCAGCATGGAACTGAACTACTCTTGATTGCTGAATCATACAGTTTTCTGCCTTTGTAGCTTCAGGTGGTAGGCTGCTTTTCACATCACTACATATCTACATAAAATAGGTCTTGTAAGAGCTTGCTTGTCAATTGCCACTCTTCATTACAACATGGCCACATGTTCTTGATATCCCAGCATTCCTGTGTACAGAGGGAGCATGGCTCAATACAGACAGAATTAGGACTTCAACTCCATGATATGAAATACCCTTTTGTTCATTTGCGTTCTTTTGATTGCAATAAAATATTCTTTCAGTTTTTAGTTTACTGTAATGTATGGACATTCTGGCATTGCCACATGCCAATGAAAGCTGGAGTTAAGTTTGTATATCAACTGCTCTAGAGGCCAATAGGAAGGGGTGGAAAAACCTAGGTGGACTTATAAGAACCTTAGATTGTACGTTTCTTGAGATTCAGTTCTAGGACGCCAGCGGGCGGCGCGCTCTGTGATTGGTGTCCTCCGCACACTGATGATCACAGATTGCGGCTGTGATTGGACACAGCTGATCACGTGGTAAACAGATGCCAGTTATTGCCACTCCTGTCCTCATGCTAACGGCGTGATGAAGGGTGAAAAGAGCCAATAACTCATGGGACATGTACACTGATAATCGGGGCAGTCCCAGCAGCGCTGCCAATCTGTGCCACCTCATCTGTGTCTCCTATCAGTGCAGCCTGTCAGTGCCCATCAGCGCACATCAGTGAAAGAGAAAAATTACCTGTTTGCAAAATGTTATTACAAACGATGAAAAAGTTTTTTTTTTTTTTTCCCCAAAATTTTCGGTCTTCGTTTAGCAAAGAATAAAAAAAATGCAGTGGTGAGTAAAAACCACCAAAAGAGGTTTTGGTGTGTTTTTTTTTTTTTTTTTTTTTTTTTTTTTCAGTGCGACAGCGCTGAAAGCTTGCCTGGGCAGTAAGAGGGTAAAAGTGCCCAGTAGGCAAGTGGATCTAATTAAAGTGTGTGTGTGTGTGTGTGTGTGTGTATATGTATATGTATATATGTGTATATATATATATATATATATATATATATATATATATATATATATATATATATATATATATATATATATATATATATATATATATATATATAATATGTGTGTGTGTATATATATATATATATATACGTACACACCCCTGTTAAAATGTCAGGTTACTGAAGTGTAAAAAAAAAAAAGAGACCAAGATGAATCATTTTAGAACTTTTTTTTTTTCCACCTTTTTAATGTGACCTATAAACTGTAGAACTCAATTGAAAAACAAACTGAAATCTTTTTTTTTTTTTTTTTTGGGGGGGGGGGGGGGGTTAAGAAAAAATAAAATGTGGTTGCATAAGTGTGTACACCCTCTTATAACTGGGGATGTAGCTGTGTTCAGAATTAAGCAATCAAATTCAAACTCATGCTGAATAGGAGTCAGTACACACCTGCCATCATTCAGTGCCTCTGATTAACCCCAAATAAAGTTAAGCTGTTCTAGTAGGTCCTTCCTGACATTTTTTTTAATGGCATCCTACAGCAAAAGTCATGGTCCGCAGAGTGCTTCCAAAGCATCAGAGGGATCTCATTGTTAAAAGGTATCATTCAGAAGAAGGGTACAAAAGAATTTCAAGGCATTAGATATACCATAGAACACGTTGAAGACAGTCATCATCAAGTGGAGAAAATATGGCACAACAGTGACATTACCAAGAACTGGACATCCCTCCAAAATTGATGAAAAAACAAGAAGAAAACTGGTCAGGGAGGCTGCCAAGAGGCCTACAGCCACATTAAAGGAGCTGCAGGAATATCTGGCAAGTACTGGCTGTGTGGTACATGTGACTGTAATCTCCCCCGTAGTCTTCATATGTCTGGACTATGGTGTAGAGTGGCAAGACTGAAGTCTTTTCTTACGAAGAAAAACATCCAAGCCCAGCTAAATTAACACATCTGAAGTCTCCCAAAAGCATATGGGGAAAAATTTATGGTCAGATGAAACCAAGGTTGAACTTTTTGGCCATAATTTCAAAAGATATGTTTGCAAAAACAACACTGCAAATCACCAGAAGAACACCATACCCACTGTGAAGCATGGTGGTGCCAGCGTCCTGCTCTGTGGCTTTTTTTTCTTCAGCTGGAATAGAGGCCTTAATCAAGGTAGAGGGAATTGTGAACCGTTCCAAATACCAGTCAATATTGGCACAAAACCTTCAGGCTTCTGCTAGAAAGCTGAACATGAAGAGGAACTTCATCTTTCATCATGACAACGACCCAAAGCATACATCCAAATCAACAAAGGAATGGCTCCACCAGAAGAAGATTAAAGTTTTGGAATGGCCCAGCCAGAGCCTAGACCTGAGTTTGATTGAAAATCTGTGGGGTGATCAGAGGAGGACTGTACACAAGAGATGCTCTCGCAATCTGACAGATTTGGAGTATTTGCAAAGAAGAGTGGGCAAATATTGCCAAGTCAAGATGTGCCATGCTGATAGACTCATACCCAAAAAGACCGAGTGCTGTAATAAAATCAGAAGGTGCTTCAAACAAAAATATTCGCTTAAGGGTGTGCACACTTATGCAACAATATTTTATTTTTACTTCCCTTCATCTAAAAGATTTCAGTTTGTTGTTCAAATGAGTTGTACAGTATTTCAGTCATAGAAACCTGACATTTTAACAGGGGTGTGTAGACTTTTTATATCCACTGTATATATAAAAAAAAGTGTGGTGTGTGTATCTGTGTATATATGTGTGTGTGTGTGTGTGTGTTATATATATATATATATATATATATATATATATATATATATATATATATATATATATATATATATATATATATATATATATATATATATATATATATATTTATATTTATATATATTATGTGTGTGTATATCTGCGGAAAATAACGATTAATTCCTCGATTAATCATTCATTTTTTTTTTTGCTCGATCAAAATAGTTTTGATCGGTACTCGCCTCTCCGCCGGCTTCAGGGAGTTCCATCGGAGATCCAGTGACATCATGGACATCAGTGTCACTGGTCTCCTCCCCCCTTCCCCAAGTGCCTCTGTCTGCTAATGAAAGCCCGTCTTGCGGAGCTTTCTGAAGCACCGAGTAGCTTCCACCCGGCGTTCATAGTATCTGTTACTACAGCCGGACGGTTTGATGCATTTGGTGGGACGCAGGCAAGGCTGCATTTGGTGGGACACAGATCTGTATGTGCGTTATAATTAATTGATTATAAAAAAAAAAAAATTGATCAAATTGAAAATTTTAATCAGTAACAGTATGTGTGTGTGTATGTGTATATGTATATATATATATATATATATATATATATATATATATATATATATATATATATATATATATATTATATAATATATAATATAATATAATATATATATATATATATATATATATATATATATAATATATATTGTGTTGCTGCCATCAGACATTTTTCCTGGTGGGTTTGATATCATGGCCATCACTGTCCGCAGTGGTTGCACCCTCCAACTCCCCAGGTCACTACAAGACGTGGTGGTGCGGTGATTATCAGGAGGAACCACAGAGCCATTCCAACCTTTCATGGCAGCATCACCCAGAGCTCTTAAACTTTTGCTTGATGAGCAAGTATTGCTTTTCTATAATGCTGGGCTGCTGGTTTGTTGTTTTGCCTAGAGACAGGGTCACTTTAAGCAGATGGATAGAGTACCTCTTTAAGATACTGGGGATATAAATGTGAAAATGACAGATCAGGCTGAGTTGAGCCCTGTGATTTTCCTGGAATGCAGGAATATTTGGATGAGAAAAGCCAGAGCCAACTATGCAACTGGCAGTGCAGTCAGCATGTAATTAAAAAGTCGGCTACATAATCCCTTGTTTATAAGCTGCACAGTATATATACTCATATGGCTTGGGCTGCAGTTGTCGGTGTAGTCTGATATCCGTATACACTGCTGTAAGGTTTGCACACCTGATACACACTTATGTTCT